>NW_024704743.1:121208719-121216057 GCF_018977255.1 Callorhinchus milii | reverse complement strand
AACCACAGTTAATGCACTTTGCAGTAAATCCTGTGAAACGCTTTGGGATGTCTTTAGGGATTACTTAAATGCTCCGACACCTCCTCCCAATGCGAAAGGTGTCATCAATGTAAATTAGGGCTTTGAGATATCTCGACGAGGTGATGTGTCGCTGTATCAAATGCAAATATTATTATTGTTTTATTATTCTAGGTCAATAACGCATTCGTAATACAGAGATATATTTAAAAAGATCAATGCTTGGTGTACAATACTGAGGTATTCTGGATCAATACTATGTCTCTATTTCAGAGATATTTAAGATCAATGCATGTACAATACAGTGATAAAATATCCAATACTGAAATATTGTAGATGAATGAAAGGCAACGTGTATCAGGGCGTGTGTGTGAGAGGGTGTGCGGGTCTGAGAGCGTATGTGTGGGTGTTTGTGCGGTGGGGGGGGGGGGGGGGGCGAGGGAAGCAGTGTGGCAAGATGTGATGAGGGGTTCGTTGTTGGAGAGTTGTGGGTTTGAGGGGTTGACGGTGGGGGAGATAAGGGCTGTTGCAGGGTAACAAGGTGCAGATGTCAGGGTTGTATTCGGATAACAGGAGAGAGAGAGAGAGAGAGAGATTGGGCTTGGATCTTAGTTACAGCCAGTGAGAGGCGTTGGGTGTCGGGTGGACTTGTGAAACATGGACAAACCATTTAACAAGCTGAAAGAAACAGAACATGTGTAAATTATCACAAGCCACCCGGCCTTGTAGAACTGATCGATTGGTAATGGATTGATTGATCAGATTGAGGACAGTGTTAATGATAATAATAATCCTTGCATTTTACATCGGGCCTTATCACGTCGTTGAGATGACTCAAAGCGCTTCACAGAATTTACTGTAAAGCGAATTGACTGTTTATTTTGTGGGTCAATCGCGGAAACCATTTGCTCACAGCAGTTGACCCACAAACAGCCAAGGAATCAGTGACCTATTTTATTTGGGAGATTGTTGGCCAGGACACCAGGAGAGTGAAACTCCCTTCTGTTTTCCAGTAGTACTGTAGGATCTTTAACATCCACCTGTAGATGTTAGTCTTGTGGTTGTTGCTGTTGTGGTTCCTATTGGTGTTTTTGTGGCTGTTGTTGCGGAGTCCTGTAGTGTTGTGGTGACAGCATTTGTCTCGCGAGTGAAAGAACCTGCGTTAGAGTCCCGAGCAGTGTGAAACCTTTGGCAAGTTTCCTTCCTCCACACACCTCTGTTGACCTAGCAGCAAGAAGGAACCCGGTTGTTAATCCGCTATAATTAGCGCTATATCAAGTACAAGGATTATTATTATTGGAGTTGATGCTGATGTTTCTGTGGCTGCTGTTGTGTGTGTTGTAGCTGATGTTGTTGTTGTTGTTGTTGTTATTGAGACGTCTGTGTTCTTGTCTCTCTGACCAGAGGAAGTTGGCTATGGCTTGTCAGGGTGTCCGGATGTCTGACTGTGAAAGTGATGAGACCTTGAGGAGGGAACCTTGTAATTATAATTGCCAGCATGAGATGGCAGACTGCTCTACCTACTACAAGGCAGATCTCTGTGTGTGTGTGTGAGAGAGAGGAGAGCTCTCTCACACCACCCTCTGTCAGTCTCGCTCTTGATTCTAAGTCAGGAGGTTATGGGTTCAAGCCCTATGTTGGATATTTTGAATTCACAGTCCAGGTTGATATTCCAGCGCAGCATTGAGGTATTTCACCCACAAAATGTACAGTCAATTCACTTTTATATCCTGCGAAAGGCTTTGAGATGTCTTGCAGACGTGTGATAAGGCGCTATATCAAATGCAAGGGTTATTATTATTATTATTATTATAGGGGAATTATCGGAGGAGCAGTGCTTCACATGAGATGTTAAACTGAGGTCCCGTCTGTGCCTGTTTAGGTGGAAGTTTTGGGTGTTTGTGTGAAATTGGATCACTTTCCGGGGGGGTTAATCACCTCTCAAAAAAATGGATCACTTAATCCATGACTGTATGTGGGACATTGCTGTGCGCAATTGACTGCTGCGTTTCGCCCACAAAATATACAGTCAATTCACTGTACAGTATACCCTGTGAAGCACTTTGAGATATCTCAACGACGTGATAAGGCACTGTATCAAATCATAGCATATTACAGCACAAAAGGAGGCCATTTGACCCATTGCGCCTGTTCCAGCTCTTTGGAACAGCGACTCACTCTGTCCCACTCCCCTGCTCTTTCCCAATATGCTTGCAATTCTTTCCTCTTTAAGTACCTCCCCAATTCCCTTTGAAAGTTGTTATTGAATCTGTTTCCTCTGTAGGTGTACACAGGTTCAATTCACAAGTAGGGCTAAACCTTAGACGAGTTCCTTATTCCACACGTCTCTATTTACCCAACAGTAAGTAGCTACGGTTCCTAGTCGATTGGCGAATCGCTTTCCGGGCTAATAATCCTTTAAAAAATAATCCACGACTCTTTGTGGGACGCTGCTGTGCGCAATTGGCTGCTGCGTTCCGCCCACAAAATGCACAGTCAATTCACTTTACGGTATATTCTGTGAAGCGCTTTGAAACGTCATAACTTTGCAATAAGGCGCCATATCAAAAGCAAAAAAAAAATAAAAAGGCTGGATTATGCGTACGTTCAAGAGCCACGGTATTGCCTTCATCTGCACTTTCAGATATTACTCCAAAGCATTTTACATCCAACATTGATCCAAATCTCCATAATGTGCACTCAGTATTGTTCTGGAATACTTCGGGATCTAGAATACATCAGCGTTATAACGTCCAGCATCGTTCTAGAACAAGGTGGTCCAACT
This sequence comes from Callorhinchus milii, assembly GCF_018977255.1. Classification (NCBI taxonomy): domain Eukaryota; kingdom Metazoa; phylum Chordata; class Chondrichthyes; order Chimaeriformes; family Callorhinchidae; genus Callorhinchus; species Callorhinchus milii. The sequence goes on along the minus strand of NW_024704743.1, from coordinate 121,213,254 downwards.
GGTGGCCCGGGCGACGATTTCATCTGGCCCCGCCATTTCTGCTGCTTTCCCTCCAGGTTGCGTCACTCTCCACCCTACTTTGTACCACAACAACGCCTTACAGTCCTGTGGAGTCCTGTAGCTCAGTGGTTAGAGCACTCGCTTCAATGAGGACCGGTTCATTCCGGCGAGGGCGAAACCTTGGGCAAGTTTCCTTACTCCACACAGAGCCTAATAATAATCCCTCCAAAACCAAAAACAATAATAAATTGGTCATTTCAATCTACGACTGTTTGTGGACATTGCTGTGCGCAATTGGCTGCCGCGTTCGCCACAAATATACAGTCAATTCACTTTACAGTCTATTCTGTGAAGCGCTTTGGGACGTCCTCCCGACGTGAAAAGCGCTATATCAAATGCAAGGATTATTATTATTATTATTATTATTATTACATTTATATAGCACCCCTCACGCAGGATAGCGTCCCAGAGCGCTTGACAATGGGCGGAGCACGACACCAAGCCAGCCTCGTGACAACCTCGTGAGAGACGGTGCGGAGAGGGACCGGAGGAGAGGTGCAGTGCGGGCATTTTAAAAAAGATACTGCGTTATCAATATTTTTGCTTGTTGTTAGGACTATTCAATGATGTGCATTTTAATTCACTTAATTACTTATTTCCCTTTCATCGTTTCCTCCGGATTCAGTGACTATTCTTGCATATACATGCGCACTTGATTGCTAAAAGTGTAGTTTTGTTTTAAAATGTGTGTGAATTTTTTACATTGCCCATTTAAAGTTTGGACTGTAACTCAAAACATAGTGCAATTAAGTAAAACCGTTACACAATGCAAAACCCATAACATTTCTAGACGGTTATGTTCCTGGACAGCAAGCACAAAAATGTTGCTATGCGACATTTCTCAGCATCTGGCCCTCAGCAGCCAAAAGGTTGGACCACCCTGATCTAGAATACCCCAGCACGGCACATTCAGGGAATCAGCCTGACGTGTTTTCCACGTTTTCTGGGATGTTCCTCACCTGTTGCTCTCTACAGGAATCTGTATAGGTTGCGTTGCAGTAACAATATATACAGCTCCAAGTCATGACTGCTCTATCAATGGTTCTGGCATCGGTCTGTGCTACAGAATCTTATTTATTTACCTCCCCTTTATGTTTGCTAAAAAAAAAGTAATAATCCTTGCATTTGATATAGTACCTTATTATGTTTTCAAAATGTCTCAAAGAGGTCATTACCCCATAGAATGACCTGCCAATTGACTAACAACCAGGCTCCTACTTACTGCCGGGTAAATAGAGGCGTGTGGAGTAAAGAAGACTTACCTAAAGTTTCGCCCCGCCTGGGATTTGATCCCGGGTCCTCTCGCTTGCGAGGCGAGTGCTCCAACCACTACCCTACAGGTCTCCACTTTCCTATTCCCCTTCTTAGCCTTTTAAATCTTCCTCCAGTGCAGGTTCTCTACATTCCCTCTGCTATTCCTGTTTTTTCCTATTATCTGGCCCTGGAGAGTAAACTCATCCTTATTTTGGTTTCAGATTTCAGCTAATCTCTGTTGATCCCTGGAACCGCACCCTTCCATCCTCTGACTCAACCCATGGACTAGAGTGTTACTGCATCACCACATGTGCTGTAGCTTACGAGAGGACCCGGGTTCGATTCCCGGGCGGGGCGAAACCTTAGGCAAGTTTCCTTACTCCACACGCCTCTGTTTGCCTAGCGGTAAGTAGGGACCTTGTTGTTAGTTGATTGATGGATTGCTTTTCCAGGGGTGATAATCCCTTCAAAAATAATAATAATGATTTGGTCACTCAATCCACAACTGTTTGGGGGACGCTTCTGTGTGCAATTGGCTGCCGCATTTCGCCCACAAAATATACAATCGAGTCACTTTGCAGTATGTTGTGCAAAGCGCTTTGTGACGTCTCGAAGACATGATAAGGCGGTGCATCAGATGCAGGGATTATTATTATGCATTGGGGGGGGTTAATGTGTCACCACATGCATCAGAGGCTGCTGCACCATTGCTCCATCACTGCCTGCGCTGCAACGCATTGGAGGTCACTGCATTATTTGCACACTGGAGAGATTACAGAATCAATACAATACAAGATTACACTGCATAGCGCTTTTCATGGGCAGGGTGGCTAGGAGGTTGGCCGAATGTGCGGTCGAAGAGCAGGGTCTTTAGATGTGCCTTGAAGGAGGCAACCTCTGCGACTCCTAACCCCCTACCATCCTGCTCTCTCTCTCCGCTCAGCGGGCTACAGCCTGCTTCATGTCTCCCGCCTTGCTTGCTCCTCTATTGGCAGGCGGGCTTTCCGCCACTCTGCCCTCACCCTCTGGTACTCCATCCCGCTGTCCCTCCGCCTCGCCCCCTCCCTTGCCTCCTTTAAGACCCATCTCAAGACCCTCCCCTTCGACCGTGCTTTCGATCTCCCTGCTTCCCCACCCCTGCCCTCCACTCTCCCCCACCCTGACCCCTAGCTCGGGTCTGAAGCACTGACTGTCGAGTGCCTTGGGACGTCCTCCCAACGTAAAAGCCGCTGTACAAATGTAACATCGTTGTTATTGTTGTACGTGCTGCGGTGAGGAGATTAAACAGAAATTTGGGAACATGCTTCCAATGTGGTTCCCACACAGCGCTGCTTTGCGTGTTGCAGTTTAACTGCATGAAAAGTGTCATCTGGACCTCATTAGAGGCTGGTCTGCCTTTACGAGCATTTTATGCCCCTCAGTAACTGGAATGAAACATCTATTAACCATTCATCGTCTTGCCCACAAAAGACTCGTCAGCGTTTCCCTGGAGCTGAGTGAGCTATGCTGATGGGGCCAGGCAGCGGTTAGTTTAGTTTAAACTCTCCAGCCCTGTTTTGCTTTCCACAAGTAGTTTTAGTCATCTGCACGCCCACTCCCTTCCCTCCCTCCCTTCCTCTCTCTCTGCCTCTCCCCTCTCTCCCCTCACTCCCTCCCTCCCTCCCCACCCCGCTGCTTTAAGCGCTCCGAGACGCTGCCCCGAATGATTTATTAATAATAATAATCCTTGCATTTGTTATCGCGCCTTGTCACCTCTTCGCAGGATACACCGCAAAGTGGATCGACCGTAAACATTTGCAGGCGCTGTCTAAGTGCAAGCTGTTGTCACCGTCGTGGCTTACCTGTGTCTGTGACAATCCAGGTGTGTGTGCCGGGAGGGTTGGTGAACCCACAGGACAGAAATAGGATCCAGAGAGTCAGAGTGCTGCACACCAACCCGCAGACCCAGGCAAACTGCAACCAGTCAGCGTCTGTGAGGAGACCTGGCAGGACCACGAGAGACATCCTGCGCACATGCACACACAGCGTCCCTCACTGCCCCACATCGGGGAGAGGCTGAGCCCGCAAAAAATCCAGCCTTCTCCACCCGCCACGTCGGATGCAAAGCAATTTGGAAATAAAAACGGAAAAGAGGAGCCAGATCACAACATTACCAGAAGCCAAATTTCTCTCTCTCTCTCTCTCTCCCTCCCTCGGCACTTTGCCTTCTGTCCTTAACCCTTCAAAGATAAGTTAGCGAACACGAACGCCACCCCCAGCCCCCTTAAAGAGACACTCACTCACGTGGCTTTGGCTCTCACTCTGCCTTGTTGCATCTAGTGTGTCTGTGTGAGTGAGTGTGTGTCGAGGTTCAGCTGAGCGAGCGAGCGAGCGAGACAGGCACTGCTGGAAACCACACACTGTGTTGCCAATGTCTGACCGGGAATCAATGAGATCAGGATGAAATCCAGTTTCAATGTTGACTGACCAGATATCAGCATCACAGGGGGGAGAGAGGGAGAGAGAGAGACAGCGAGGGAGTGACGTTCTGTGTCATTGTAGTGAAATCACCGGCTCCAGTTCCTGCTTTCTGGAACCGTCAGCCCCCACATCCACACTTTATTCATTGTGGAGTCCCGTAGCTCAGCGGTTAGGGCACTCACCTCACAAACGAGAGGACCCGGGTTCAATTCCTGGGCAGGGCAAAACCTTAGACAAGTATTCGTACTCCACACGACTCTATTTACCTGGCAGTAAACAGTCAATTGGCGGATCACTCTATGGGGTAATAATCCCTCCTCAGAAAAAATTTGGTCATTCAATCCACGACTGTTTGTGGGACACTGCTGTGCACAATTGGCTGCCGCGTTTCGCCCCCAAAATATACAGTCAATCCACTTTACCGTATGTCCTGTGAAGCACTTTGCGACGTCTCAATAACGTGATAAGGCGCTATATCAAATGCAAGGATTATTATTATTATTATTACTCTTCCCCCCACACCCTCTCCTCCACCCTCTCTCTTTCCCGTCTGCCCATCACCCACCACTCGACTCCCAACCCTCCATCCAACCCTCACCTTCCCTCACCAACCTGTGCCTAATACTCTCCAGAATTAGGTAAGCAGGGTGCGTCCCGCCAGGAAGAGAGGGCGCAGTCCAATCCAGACACAGGGAAATTTCAATGTGTAGGTGGCAGACACGGAATTCTTCGTCTGGTTTGGAGACTCTTAAGCAACAGTG
>NW_024704743.1:121083719-121203719 GCF_018977255.1 Callorhinchus milii | reverse complement strand
TGTACGAGGTAAGTCAGTGCAGTGTCACAGCAGTGCTGTTTGTCTGCAGGTCACCCACTCTCTCTGTGCTCCCCTCTGTCCCTCTCCCTCTCTCTCTCTGTGTCCCCTTTCATTCTCTCTGTCCCCTTTTCCCTTTCTCTGTTCCCTTTCTCTCTCCCTTTCGGTCTTTTCTCTATGCCCCCCTCTCTCTGGCCCCTTTCATTCTCTCTGGCCCCTTTTCTCTCTGCCCCTCTTGCTCTATCTCTGCCCCTTTTCTTAGTCTCATTAGGTTATACTAGCCTGTAGATGTTGTAGTTGGTTGGGCCCGGATTGAGCAGCCATTGACTGCTTGGCCTGGGATTCTCAAAGTTGAGATGGGATTTTGGTGGAAAACTGGTCACAATACGTTTATTTTGTGTTTCTTTTCCAGGAAGTCAAGTTGTATAAGAATGCCAGAGAGCGAGAAAAGCAAGTATCTTTTTCTTGGTTTGGGGTGTCTAATGCAAGCCTCTGACTGGCCTTGTAAGTGCCCAGTGACTGACTATTAACACAAACAATAACACAGAGAGCATAGAAGAAGGAGAGAGACAGACACACACAGAGCGAGGGGCAGTGTGCCCCGGGGATAATGTCATACAGCAAAGGGGAGAGTGAGAAAGAGATAGACAAGACAACGGGAGAGCCACGGACAGACAAATTGTGGGAGGGCCAGAGACAGACAGACAGACAATGGGGGGTTGGGGGAGAGACAGACTGTGATTCTGGGGAGACAGAGAGAGAGAGACTGGGACACCGTGAAGAGATAGACTGGGATACTGGAGAGGGGGAGAGAGAGATACTGGGATACTGATGAGAAAGGGAGAGACTGGGAAACTGGGGACAGAGAGACAGACTGGGATACTGGGGACAGAGAGACAGACTGGGAAACTGGGGAGAGAGAGACAGACTGGGATACTGGGGACAGAGAGACAGACTGGGAAACTGGGGAGAGAGAGACAGACTGGGATACTGGGGACAGAGAGACAGACTGGGAAACTGGGGAGAGAGAGACAGACTGAGATACTGGGGACAGAGAGACAGACTGGGATACTGGGGACAGAGAGACAGACTGGGATACTGGGGAGAGATTGTTCGATCACTGACATGCTGATCTATGTCTCTTTCTTGGCTGTGCTCTGTTCACCATCTTGTGTGTCGGCCTGGCTCAGTCGGTAGTAATTCTTGTCGCTGAGTCAGAAGGTTGGGGTTTCAAGCCCCACCTTGTGACTTGGAAATCATGTATTCTAAGCTGACACTGCAGTTGTCTGCCTGTTCAGGTGGACATTAAAGATCCCATAGATAAAATTGGTCACTCACTTTGTGGCTGTTTGTGGGATGGTGCAAATTGCCTGCCGCTTTTATCCACAAAACACACAGCCACTACACTTTACAGTAAATCCTATGAGGAGTCCTCATGATGCGAAAGGGCTGTATGAGAAGTAAGGGTTATTGTATCTCACAGGTATGATAACATGGCGGAGCTGTTTGCTGTGGTGAAGACCCTTCAGGCTCTGGAGAAAGCTTACATCAAGGACTGTGTCACTCCCAATGAGTGAGTGTGAGTCCTGGAACACCCGGGGATGGGCAATGGTGCTGTGTATATGTGGTAGTTGGTGGTGGGGGAGGCAGTGTGTGTGGGTTGATGCTGTGTATGTTGGCGGGTGGGGAGCAGGCTTGCTGTATGTGAGTGTGGGTGGGGTGCTGTGTGTTTGTGTGTGTGTGTATGTGCTTGGGGAGGTTTACTGTGTGAGTGTGTTAGGGAGTGCTGTGTGTGTGTGGGCGCCTTGCATGCGGCGGGAGGTTTGCTGTGTGTGGGTGCTGTTTGTGTGCGCGTGTGGTGGGGATGGGGAGATGTTCCTGTGTGTGCTGAGCTGGACTGTGAGAGGTTGCCTTGTGTGTAGGTGGTTTGCTGTTTGTATGTGTGTGTATTTGGATGGATGGGGGGTGGGAGTGGTGTTGCTGTGATGAGCTGGACTGTGCTGAGTTGCTCTCTCTCTCTCTCTCTCTCTCTCTGTGTGATGACCAGGTACACGGCTGCCTGCTCTCGGCTGCTGGTCCAGTATAAAGCCGCGTTCAGACAGGTCCAGGGCTCTGACGTCAGCGCCATCGATGAATTCTGCCGAAGATACAGAGTCAGTGTCGCCACCGTGACATCGGGGTCAGGGAGAAGCGGTGGGGGGGGGGGCGATGGGGGAGGAGTACCGCGGCCATGGGGTAGGGGAGCGATGGGAGTAGAATACGAGGCCACTGGGGAGAATGTTCAAGGGGCCATGGGGGACGGCCGGGGGTCTGAGAGTGACGGGGTCTCTTATCTCAACAGCTGGACTGCCCGTTGGCAATGGAAAGGATTAAGCAAGATCGTCCGATTACAATCAAGGACGACAAAGGGAATCTGAACCGTTGTATCGCAGACATTGTGTCGGTGAGTCAGCCCCGCCCCCTCCCCCACCCCACCCAACCTGTCTAATCTTTCCTGACGGCTGTGTCCTCTGGTCCCCGTAGCCCCCTGTAAACCTCTTGTCAGTCTGTCTTAACACTGCACTGTCTTGTGTTTTAGCTGTTTATCACAGTGATGGATAAGCTGCGTCTGGAGATCAGGGCGATGGACGAGGTAAGCAATCAGGAGCTTCGCTCTCACCTAATTTTCAAGCTTAGGTGGAGTCCTGTAGCTCAGTGGTTAGAGCACTCGCTTTGCAAGTGAGAGACCTGAGTTCAATTCCAGGCAGAGGGCGAAACCTTGGGCAAGTTTCCTTACTCCCCACAGAGCCTAATAATAGTCCCTCCAAAAAAAAAACCATTAATAAATTGGTTATTTTCAATCCATGACTGTTTGTGGGACATTGCTGTGCGCAATTGGCTGCCGCGTTCGCCCACAAATATACAGTCAATTCACTTTACAGTGGGTTCTGTGAAGCGCTTTGGGACGTCCTCCCGACATGGAATGCGCTATGTCAAATGCAAGGATTATTATTATTATTATTAAGCTCAAGTTGTCAGGAGTCTGCTTCAATAATGATGTCCCCGAGACACGCCACTCCCCACCCCTTCAATTCCCACTGGTGACCCTCCTCAATCAACCCCACCCCACCTGCACCCCCTCACCTTGCCAGCAGCCCTTGCCCCCTCTCAGCTCTTGTTAACAAACCTTCCCTCGATCACTGGTCAGCAACCTTGCCTCTAACCACAAACCCCACCCACCACCCCCCCACCTACGCGCCCCCCCCTCCCCACCCCACAGACACACTCAAGCCTTCAGCCCTGCCCCTGTTGCCCACACGCCACGCACGGGGAGATGTTCCTGACACCGTTGACTTCTGCCTCAGATTCAACCTGATCTGCGGGAGCTGATGGAGACCATGAACCGGATGAGCAATCTGCCTCAGGACTTCGAGGGGAAGCAACGAGTCAGTCAGTGGTCAGTGTCACTGCAGCTCGCTCACTCTTTCTGTCTGTCTCTCCGTGTGCCTGCCTCTCTTTGTCTCTTGGTGTGTCTGACTTTCTCTGTCTCCGTGTGTTGGTCTCTCTCTCTGTCTCTCCATCTTTCTGTGTGTGTCTCTCTCTCTGTCTCTCTGTGCATCTGTCTCTGTATCTGTCTGTCTCTCTGTGCGTCTGTCTTTCTCTGTCTCTCTGTCTATCTCTCTGTGTCTGTCTCTCTGTCTGTTTGTGTGTCTGTGTGTGTCTCTCTCTGTCTGTCTGCGAGTGTCTGTGTCTGATGACCTTGTGTATTGCTGTGTCGGGTGACCGCTTGTTTACAGGTTGCAGACACTCACTGCGATGTCAGCCTCAGACGAACTGGATGATTCTCAAGTGCGACAGATGCTGTTCGACCTGGAATCTGCGTACAACTCCTTCAACCGCTTCCTGCATGCCTCCTGAGCCCATCTCTGTCTGTAAATACTTCATCGCTGGGCTTCATCTCCTGATCATTACAGTGTGGCTTGTACCTAGGATCTTCGTTTTCTTAGAGACACTAAAATAAGGTGTAATTCATTCTTTATACTTGAGATTTGCAATGATTTTCTGAACAATTCTACAGGATGCCCAATGCCTCACTTGCCACCTCACCTGTCCATTCCCTCCTTCTAACAATATATCTGTAGATAATCTGTCTGTTTTGTCAATTTATTTCACGGGCTAATCGGAAGCCGCCGAATCTATCTACAAAGGTGGATAAGAGGAGCACGGAGAGAGATTCACTGGAGATGTTGGTCCCAGCTTTCCAACTTCTCTCATACACAGCCCCTGTGTATACCCTGTGCTCCGTGGGTAGTTGGTGAGCTTGGGACCAGATATGAATGGTGGTCGATTGTAGTGGTGTTAAAAGTGGTGCCTTCAGTTAGTCACTTCATGTACAGTGCATCGCACACATTGGATGACCGTGGTTTGATCAGGAAGGAACAGACTGGTTTCTGTTCTCTTCAGTGTGTGGGACAGGTATGAGAGCCATCGTAAGACTACAACAGCAAGAACTTGCACTCATATAGCGCCCTCCACGCAGGATAGTGTCCCAGAGCCTGATTCTGAGCTGGTGGGGAAGGTGGCCATAAGCACGGACGAAGAAGGTTTTCAGGAGGGACTTGAAAAAGGGGAGAGAGGGGGCAAATCAGAGGGATTAAGGGAGAGTGTTCCAGAGTTTTGGGGCCTAGTGGCTGAAAGCGCGACCTCCAATGATGCTGAGAAGGGGTGAGGACACTGGTCAATCTCATTGTCTCTTCAACATACAACACATTGGGACAGCAAGGTCAGTTTATGGCATATAAGACCTGTGTACAAACTTCTCTATAGTCCTGAGCTCCTGCGGATGCAGTGGAATGGCTTCCTCTGACCCGTTTGTGAAGAGTGAGGTAATCATCTGTTGCTCGAGCTCTGTACCTGCAACTTGTGGAACCCTCGCTCTCGCGGGTAGGGATGCGTCTCTGGAGTGTGGGCAGGAAGATGGTAATAATAATAATCCTTGCATTTGATATAGCGCTTTTCACGTCGGGAGGACGTCCCAAAGCGCTTCACAGAACACACTGTAAAGTGAATTTGACTAGATTTGTGGGCGAATATGGTAGCCGTGTTCTCACCCATTTCATGCAGAGCTGTGTTGCCCACCGGGAAGCTCACCCGAGTTCCTGCTATCTGCCACCCGCCCATTGAGGGTTCATATCTGCTTGTCGATGTCAAATGACCAGTTAGTGACTATCCTTGGGGAAGGTAAGCAGGGGCTGAACTGGCTACAAAGTGACATGCCTGGCAGTCGAATCGAGTCCACTCTCTGTGGAGGTCTCCAGTCGAGTTCCTAAGACTGGTGGGTCCACAGTATTCCGGGGCACTGCTGATACCAGCCAAGCCCGTGTAGCTGTTATTGGGCTCTGCCACTCCGCACAACAATAACATCGCACTTATACAGCGCCTTTCACATCAGGAGGATGTCCCAAAGCGCTGGACAGTCAAGGATTTGGACCCGAGCTGTGGATTGGGATCAGGAGGGGTGAAGGCCAGGGGGGGTGGGGATAGGAGGGTGACCGAAGGCGCAGTCGTAGAAGGTTTTGAGATGGGCATTCAAGGAGGCGAGGGAGGGGGCGAGGTGAAGGGACTGTGGGGTGGAGTTCCAAACGCTGGGGGCAGGGAGGCCGATGGTGGGCGAGGCGGGGGTCGTGGAGCAGGCCGCTGAGCGGAGGGGGGAGCCCAAGCACTTCAATAGTTTGATTGCCCTAAATTTCAAAAGACCTTTGCCCACTGAAGAAATAAGGGGGGAAGCTCCTTCTTTAAAAGTATATTTCCATGGAATTCCTCCCAGATACGCAGGCCTTCCAAGCAAGTGTTCGACAGAGAATTAGTTAAAACTGGTTAACTGCAGCTTAGCCTCGGGGTGTGAAATGTGACTCAGCTGTCGGGAGATAACATAGTATGTCCCTGACTCGTCGTCAGACTCCGCCACTGTGAAGCGCTCCGGGTCGCTATCCCGCGTGAGGGGCAAGTTGTTGCTGCTACTTCTATGGGAAGAAGGACTTTTAATTTCCACGTACCATTGAGGGCATCAACTCTTGTTTTTAAACATGTAGAAACATATAACACACACATAAAAATCCCTGCGCCTCATCACGTCTTCGAGACGTCTCAAAGCGCTTCGCAGAATAGACTAAAGTGAATTTGACTGCGTATTTGTGGGCGAAACGCGGCAGCCGATTGCGCACAGCGGTGCCCCACAAACAACAACAACAACAACAACAAGATTCCATTTATAGAGCGCCTTTCACGTCAGGAGGACGTCCCAAGGCGCTGCCAAATCCAAACAGCCGTGGATTGAGCGACCAAATGTATTATTATTATTTTTTTTCCCCCCTTGCGGGATTATTATCAGGCGCGTGTGGGGTAAGGAAACTTGGCCGAGGTTTCGTCCGGCCGGGGGGGGAGTGGGGGGGCATCGAACCCAGGTCTCTCGCTTGCGAGGCGTAGTGCGCTGACCGCTGAGCTACAGGTACTCCCTACAAACTTGTCCACACAGTAAATTGACTGTCCCAAACGCCAGGATCGTGGGTGTGGCATCGACAGACAGACTGTCAATGGAGAGGGAGAGTGCAGGTGAATGTTGCCGGTGGGGCCCGGCGGTGGGGGGGGGGAGGGGGGCGCGCGGCCCCTTTAAGGAGCGACCAGCGGCTGGGCATGCGCAGTGACGCGGGGCTCAGCGGTTTCCATGACAACCAGAAACAGGAAGTGCACCCGACACTGAGAGGGAGTGAGAGAGAGTGTGTGAGAGAGAGAGAGAGAGTGTGAGAGAGACTGTGAGAGAGAGTGAGAGAGACTGTGAGAGAGAGAGTGTGAGAGAGACTGTGAGAGAGAGAGAGAGAGAGAGAGAGAGAGTGAGAGAGAGACTGTGAGAGAGAGACTGTGAGAGAGAGTGAGAGAGAGAGAGAGACTGTGAGAGAGTGTGAGAGAGACTGTGAGAGAGAGAGAGTGAGTGTGGGAGAGAGAGTGAGTGTGAGAGAGAGAGTGAGAGAGAGAGAGTGAGTGTGAGAGAGTGTGAGAGAGACTGTGAGAGACTGTGAGAGAGAGAGTGTGAGAGAGACTGTGAGAGAGTGTGTGAGAGAGAGAGAGAGACTGTGAGAGAGTGTGAGAGAGACTGTGAGAGAGAGAGAGTGAGTGTGGGAGAGAGAGTGAGTGTGAGAGAGAGAGTGAGAGAGAGAGAGTGTGTGTGAGAGAGTGGGAGAGAGTGAGAGAGAGAGTGTGTGAGAGAGAGAGAAATAGACAGAGAGAGAAATAGAGAGAGACTGAGAAAGAGAGAGAAATAGTGAGAGAGAGAAATAGAGAGAGACTGAGAGAAATAGATTATATGTTATACACAGAGAGAGAGAGAGATACACAAACTGAGTGAGATACAAAGGCAGAGAGACTGAGACACAGCGAAGTGAGAGACTGAGACACAGCGAAGTGAGAGACTGAGACACAGCGAGTGAGAGACTGAGACACAGCGAGTGAGAGACTGAGACACAGCGAGTGAGAGACTGAGACACAGCGAGTGAGAGACTGAGACACAGCGAAGTGAGAGACTGAGACACAGCGAGTGAGAGACTGAGACACAGCGAGTGAGAGACTGAGACACAGCGAGTGAGAGACTGAGACACAGCGAAGTGAGAGACTGAGACACAGCGAGTGAGAGACTGAGACACAGCGAGTGAGGAGACTGAGACACAGCGAAGTGAGAGACTGAGACACAGCGAGTGAGAGACTGAGACACAGCGAGTGAGAGACTGAGACACAGCGAGTGAGAGACTGAGACACAGCGAGTGAGAGACTGAGACACAGCGAAGTGAGAGACTGAGACACAGCGAAGTGAGAGACTGAGACACAGCGAAGTGAGAGACTGAGACACAGCGAGTGAGAGACTGAGACACAGCGAGTGAGAGACTGAGACACAGCGAAGTGAGAGACTGAGACACAGCGAAGTGAGAGACTGAGACACAGCGAGTGAGGGACTGAGACACAGCGAAGTGAGAGACTGAGACACAGCGAAGTGAGAGACTGAGACACAGCGAGTGAGGGACTGAGACACAGCGAGTGAGAGACTGAGACACAGCGAGTGAGAGACTGAGACACAGCGAGTGAGGGACTGAGACACAGCGAAGTGAGAGACTGAGACACAGCGAGTGAGAGACTGAGACACAGCGAGTGAGAGACTGAGACACAGCGAGTGAGAGGACTGAGACACAGCGAAGTGAGAGACTGAGACACAGCGAGTGAGAGACTGAGACACAGCGAGTGAGGGACTGAGACACAGCGAAGTGAGAGACTGAGACACAGCGAGTGAGAGACTGAGACACAGCGAGTGAGAGACTGAGACACAGCGAGTGAGAGACTGAGACACAGCGAGTGAGAGACTGAGACACAGCGAGTGAGAGACTGAGACACAGCGAGTGAGAGACTGAGACACAGCGAAGTGAGAGACTGAGACACAGCGAGTGAGAGACTGAGACACAGCGAGTGAGAGACTGAGACACAGCGAGTGAGAGACTGAGACACAGCGAGTGAGAGACTGAGACACAGCGAGTGAGAGACTGAGACACAGCGAGTGAGAGACTGAGACACAGCGAGTGAGAGACTGAGACACAGCGAGTGAGAGACTGAGACACAGCGAGTGAGAGACTGAGACACAGCGAGTGAGAGACTGAGACACAGCGAGTGAGAGACTGAGACACAGCGAGTGAGAGACTGAGACACAGCGAAGTGAGAGACTGAGACACAGCGAAGTGAGAGACTGAGACACAGCGAGTGAGAGACTGAGTAACAGCGAGTGAGGGACTGAGACACAGCGAGTGAGAGACTGAGACACAGCGAGTGAGAGACTGAGACACAGCGAGTGAGGGACTGAGACACAGCGAGTGAGAGACTGAGACACAGCGAAGTGAGAGACTGAGACACAGCGAGTGAGGGACTGAGACACAGCGAAGTGAGAGACTGAGACACAGCGAAGTGAGAGACTGAGACACAGCGAGTGAGAGACTGAGACACAGCGAGTGAGAGACTGAGACACAGCGAGTGAGAGACTGAGACACAGCGAGTGAGAGACTGAGACACAGCGAAGTGAGAGACTGAGACACAGCGAAGTGAGAGACTGAGACACAGCGAGTGAGAGACTGAGACACAGCGAGTGAGAGACTGAGACACAGCGAAGTGAGAGACTGAGACACAGCGAGTGAGAGACTGAGACACAGCGAGTGAGAGACTGAGACACAGCGAGTGAGAGACTGAGACACAGCGAGTGAGAGACTGAGACACAGCGAGTGAGAGACTGAGACACAGCGAGTGAGAGACTGAGACAGATACAGAGCCACAAAGAGAGACGAGCAGAAACACAGGGAGTGAGAGCCAGCTTTGCTGGGGTTAGGATCTTGGTGGTTCAAGCTGAGGCCCCAAGATGAGTGGATCGGAGGTGGAGCAGCACATCGCGGGCAAATATCACATCAAGAAGCGACTCGGAAAAGGGGTGAGGCTGAGGGGCGGAGGGGGGGGGGTGGGGCAAGGCGTCAGGGCTGGATGTGTGTGTTTGTGTGAGGCAGGAGTGTGTATGTCGGATGGAGAGGGTGTCAAGGGTGCATGGTGTATTGGAGGACAGGGTGGGGAGAGGTATGTTTTGAGGGCTGTCAGCAAAATGGTGTAAGGGAGCGTATTGGGGTGGTGGGTATATTGGGGGCTGGGGGGGGGGGCGTGGAGAACTGTTGGAGGTGCCGTCCTTCAGATGAGCCGTGCAACCCAGGTTTCATGTGTGGCTGTTTGGGTGGATGTTAAAGGTCCCGCGTCGCTATTGGAAAAGAGAAGGGAGTTTTGCTCTCCCGGTGTTCTGGCCAACAATCCCCCCCCGAGAAAAAAATTGGTCATTGTGGGATGTTGCTGTGTGCAATTGGGCTGCTGCATTTTGCCCACAAATCTCTTTACAGTGTATCCCATGAAGCGTTTTGCGACGTCCCAAAGAGGCGATAAGGCGCTATATCAAATGCAAGGATTATTATTATTATAATTATCATTGATCCTCAACTTCCTTCATCTCAGTAAATTGGAAGCCATTCTCCTCAGCTCCAGCCACCACCTCCCTCTTGGATCCAAGTACCTCCACCTGACTGGCTGCTCTCTCTACCTCACTGAGCCTCTGCACAACCTTGGCATCTGTCATGTCTGCTCCACCATTTCCTGAGATAATAACCCCTTGAAAAAAATTGTGGCCACGTCTGATGTGTAACTCAATACCGTTTACCTGCCATTTCTCCAATCACCCAGTACTCCCACTAGACAAGTATTTATCTATTTCCCTTTCAAACACTCTCAACAACTCCCAACAACTCAGCATTAACGGGGCTCAGAGGAAGTGAATTTCACAATCCCACAGCACTAAAGAAATGTCTGATTTCACTGCTAACAGGTGGTTAGATGATGGCCTTTTCTCATGCCAATGCCTATGAAACTTATCACTGTAGCGTGGTCATTAGTGCACTCGCCTCGCAAGCAAGAGGACCTGAGTTCGATTCAGGGCAATACCTTAGACAAGTTTTCTTACTCCACACGCCTCTGTGGTTAGTAGTTGATTATTATTATTATTATTATTATTGATCGCTTTCTGGGGATAATAATCCCTTGAAAAAAATTTGGCCACTCAATCTAGACTGTTTGTGGGACACTGCTGTGCGCAATTGGCTGTCACATTTCGCCCACAAATATACAGTCAATTCACTTTACAGTTTATTCTGTGAAGCACTTTGAGACATCTCAACGACGTGGTCAGGCGCTATATCAAATGCAAGGATTATTATTTAGAACTACAGACATTTACAGCACAGGAGAAGGCCCTTCAGCCCATCGTATGTATCTGTATTGGGTCTTTTAAAGAGTATAATCCTTTCAGTCCCATTTATTTGTCCTTTCCCACATACCCTGGCGTCATTCCTTCCTCTCTTTCACAAGCTGCCTTTGTTCTCGTCACTTTGTTATCAGATAAAAGTATTGAATTGAACTATTTTTCACCTGTTTATTCCCATTGAAGGACAAGACCTGTCAGACACTGTACTCAGCCTTGTCCCTTCATGTTCCAGGCCTATGGAATTGTGTGGAAAGCAATCGATCGCAACACAGGGGAAGTTGTGGCACTAAAGAAAATATTTGATGCCTTTAGAAACCGCACAGACGCTCAGGTACGTGGGCTGTTTATACAAGTGATGTCAATGATTAGTGTCAGCCAACAAAGCAGCTCAAATCTGGAAATGGAAAGTTCCTGTGTGTGTGTGTGTGTGTGTCCGTCCGTCCAAATGCGCGCCTTTGTGCATAGGTGTGCACATGGGTGTGCACGTGTGTGGGTATGTGTTTCCAGTGCCTCGGGACGTCTTTCTGACGTGAAAGATGCTATATAAATGTACTTTGTTGTTGCTGTGTGTTGTGTTATGTGTGTGTGTTTATCTATCTGGTGTGCGTGTGTCTATCTGGGTGTCCAGATACATGCTTACCCTGATGTGTGAATAGGTGCTGTGTCTGGGTGCGAGTGTGTGAGTGTGACTGTCTGTGATTGTGTGGGTGTGTCTGGGTGTGAGTGGGTGGGTGTGTTGGTGTGAGTATGTGAATGTGCGTGGGTGTGTCTGGGTGTGACTATGTGGGTGTGTCTGGGTCTGAGTGTGTAGGTGTGTCTGGGTGTGAGTGTGTGGGTGTGTCTGGTTATGGGTGTGAGTGTGTGGGTGTGTCTGGTTATCGGTGTGAGTGCGGGTGTGTCTGGGTGTGAGTGTGAGCAGGTGCGCCCTGAATTGTATTTGATTTTGTGTCCTCTTTTGCAGAGAACATTCCGTGAAATAATGTTCCTTCAGGTGAGCTCCTGGGACCCTCCGTGACTGGGTGGTGAGGATGGGGGGGGTGGGGGGATGAGAGTGAGGAAGGTGAGATGAGGATGGGGGGAGATGGAGACTAACGCTCTCTGTACTATGGCAGGAATTCGGGGACCATCCCAATATAATAAAACTGAAGAACGTCATTCGAGCCCAGAATGATAAGGACATCTACCTCGTCTTTGAGTACATGGGTAAGAGCCTCTGCTAAACCCCACCCCTCGCCCCACCATGTGTGTGTATGTATATCTAGGTGTGCACGTGACTATCTGGATGTCCAGATACACACATACCCAGATGTGTGAATGGGCGGCATGTGTCTGTGTGTGAGTGGATACTGCACCTGGGGTACCTACACCCCCCTCCCCCCCCACTCCCCCTGGAGAGCTCTAACCTCAGTGGGAGGCTGTAAATAAACTGAAGGCTGCAGCCTACAAGCCACTCATTCCCAGAAGCAGGACCTGCCAAGGTAACCTCAAAGCAGAGGCCTTTAAAAATGTTCTGGAAGCTTCCTCGGAGCAGTCAGAACTGCTGTGAAGTTAACTCATGACGAAGCAGGGCAGGAAGCCAGGAAGGTTATTAAGAAAATGAAATGGCATTGGTGGGTTGCTTCACTCCATCATGGAGCAAAACTACAGAATAATAATCCAAATTCTTCCACATGTCAGTGTTGGACAAATCATGTGTTCACAATAGACATGAGGGGATCCTTGGGGTCTGGAGGTGGCACCTAATCTCCATAGCGGTGACTCATTTACATGCAGGGTGATGATGCTGGAGTGTATCTGGTTTTATAGACAAACTATGTGGTTTTAGCTGGTTAGATTCTAGCAGTTGCCCTAACGTACACTCTGGGGCTCTTGCCAACCTGCGCCTAATACTGGAATTAGGTAAACAAAATGTGTCCCTCCAGGAATTGCATATTTCATTTCAGACCCGGGAATTTCCATGTCTAGGTGAGACGCATGGAATCCTCAGTTTGGTTTGGATCCGCTCAAGTATGGTGAGGGGTTTCCGCATGCGTCAGACACCCAGCCGACCAAAAGTAATGTCCATTTCCTCGGGCTCATACTTACGCTGCTCCAAGCTGTACACCTGACAGGGGTTTGTATTTCAGTGACGGATTTGCATGCAGTGATAAAGAAAGGCAATCTGCTAAAGGACATTCACATGCGATACATCATATATCAGCTGCTGAAAGCCAGCAAATACATCCACTCAGGAAATGTGATCCACCGGGACCAGAAGGTACACACCCACCCTGCGGGGGAGGGAGGGGCTGACTGCTTGTTTATGCTCTCACACCTCTAATTGATTGGATAGTCCCACTCTTTGGATTATTACATTGATTCCTCTCTCTCTGAACAAATGCAGGTTTTAGTCCTCACACGGTAGATGGCTTGTACCTACCATCCACCTGGTGAGCGCTCAAGCCCGCACTTGGCTGATGTTGAACAACCAATTAGTGACTATCCTCCTTGTGGGGAGGTAATCCGGGTCTCCTTGGAGGCTGGGAATCATCCCACTCAGCGGCTTTTAACCCTGTAAGCCAAAGCGCTAGTGGATAGGGTGGTCCTAGCTGGACAGGTAGCGGAAAAGCTTGCCAGACAGTGATATCAATAGCAAGCTATGGGGTTTTAGTTGGTTAGATTCCAGCAGTTACCCTAACGCACACTCTGCGGTCCCCAAGCCTTGGTTCTTACCAACTTACGCCTAATACTTTCCATAATTAGGTAAACAGGATGTATCCCTCCAGGGAGAGTGCGCATTCCATTCCAACAATCAATCTCTGGGATTTCCATGTTTCGGTGGGAGGCAGAGAATTCTCAGTTTGGTTTGGACAATTTTAAGCATGGTGATGGGTTTCCACATGTGCCAAAAAATTATCACAATTCATTCATTCTCTCTCTATCTCTCCACTTGTTCATTCTCTCTCTCTGTCTCTAAACTCATTTATTCTCTCTATCTGTTTATCTGCAGCCCTCGAACATCCTGCTGGACACAGATTGCTTTGTGAAGCTCTGTGACTTTGGGCTCTCGCGGTCCATCAATCAGATCCAGGAGGAGCCAGGAAACCCGGCCCTGACAGAATATGTTGCTACTCGCTGGTACCGAGCACCAGAAATCCTCCTGGCCTCCCCCAGGTGGGGACACCAAGATACCATCTTTTTATTAGGATTTTGAATCTGGCATGTGATTTGTGAAATGAATAGTCTTCACTTCTCAGAGATCCTGCCCCCCTCCCCCCCCACCCCCCCATCTACTCGAGCTAGGGTGGTGCAAGACAGTGGAGGGAGCATTTTGCCCACAAAATACACAATCATTTATCCTGTGAAGCGCTGTAAGACGTCTCAACAACATGATAAGGTGCTATATCAAAAGCAAGCATAATTATTATTATTTAAATGTGAGAATGAGGATCTTGAATTTGAGATCCCCCCCATCCTTTCAGGCCCCTTATCCCCTCCCTCCCGCAGTCTTGGGCTCCCTGCTCCCCCACCCTCGTGGACTCCCCTCCCCTACCCCCCCACCCCACTCTGTGAACCAGAGTAAAGCCTCCTCTGTCTGGCAGGTACACTAAAGGAGTGGACATGTGGAGCGTTGGCTGTATTTTAGCAGAGATGCTGATCGGAAGTCCGTTGTTCCCAGGAACCTCGTCTATCAATCAGATTGAAAGGGTCATGAGGGTGATTCCAGCACCCTCCACCGAAGGTAACTCTCAGGCTGCAAGTTCTACCTAGTCTTAGTCTGGTGACCATGTTGCCTTCAATTTGAGTAAGTAGGAACCCGGTTGTTAGTCGATTGGCGATAACGTTACAGGGGTAATAATCCCTTAAAAGCACAAACAAACAAAAAAATGTGGTCACTCAATCCATGACTGTTTATGAGACACTGCTGTGCGCAATTGGCTCGCATTTCGCCTACAAATACAGTCTTTGCAGTATATTCTGTAAAGTCCTTTGAAACGTCTCAATGACATGATAAACTGCTATATCAAATGCAAGGATTATTGTTATTGTCCACAATTTGTATTTACTCAATCTGAAGTTGAATTAGGAAACTCAGTTTCCAATTTACAGCAACATCAACATGCATTTGTACTGTGCCTTGCACGTAGGATAATCTAGGTTTACTTTTAGGAGTAATATATAGGACAGGAGAGTGGCAGAAATTCAAGAGTCGGGGACGGAGCAAGAAATTGGGATTAGATTGGAGAGCTGCAATCGGGGTTGAGCAATCTCCTGTAATATGATCAGTGCCTCAAACTGCTTCCCAACTATTTTCATCTGTTTGTTACACCCACACCATGGTGCCCCGCCTGCTACAACAACAACAGCAACAACAACAACAAGATTCCATTTATAAAGCGCCTTTCACGTCAGGAGGACGTCCCAAGGAGCTGAAACTGAGCCCTGCCCACCATGTGCAACTCAAAACCAGGGAATAAGGACCGTTGTCCTGTAGCTCAGTGGTTAGAGCACTTGCCTCTCAAGCGAGAGACCTGGGTTCAATTCCTGGCAGAGCGAAATGTTGGGCAAGTTTCCTTACTCCGTATGCCTCTGTTTACCTAACAGTAATTAGGAATCTGGTTGTTAGTTGATTGGTTGATCGCTTTTATGGGGGTAATAATTCCTTCAAAATTGGTCACTCAATCCACGACTGTTTGTGGGACACTGCTGTGCGCAATTGGCTGCCGCCCACAAAATATACAGTCAATTCACTTTACAGTATATTCTGTGAGGCACTTTGAGACGTCTCAAAGTCATGATAAGACCCTATATCAAATGCAATGATTATTATTATAAATATAAGGTAAAGAGAAGAATAAGGTAGACAGAGTTACGTTAGTCAGTATCAGATCTAATTGGCCGTAAACGGGTTTCCCTTTCTCTTATAGACGTCCTGTCAATTAACTCTGACTATGGCTGTTCTGTCGTACAGAAGATCTTGTCCGGGTATGTAATGTACTGACACAAACAAACCAAACTGCTCGCTCTGAAATAGCGGTTATATAAAGTGTCCTTTACTCTGTGTGTGTTTGTGTGTGTGTGTGTCTCTCTCTCTCTCTCGTTCAGAACCAGATCCACGCTGGACGAGCTTTTACCAAAGACAACGCCACCTGATGCTCTTGACTTGCTGAAGAAACTTCTGGTGTTTAATCCGGAGAAACGTCTGACCTCCGAGGAGGCCTTGGAACATCCCTACGTCAGCAAGTAATAACCCCCACACTGCCCCCTACGTCACAAGTAATACCCACTCTGCCCCCTACATCACTAGCAATACCCACATTCTGCCCCCTATATCACTAGTAATACCCATACTCTGCCCCTATATCATAGTAATACCCACACTTTGCCCCCACGTCACTAGTAATACCTACACTCTGCCCCCTATATCACTAGTAATATCCACTCTGCTCCCATTTCACTAGTAATACCCACACCCTGCCCCTA
Source organism: Callorhinchus milii (assembly GCF_018977255.1). Taxonomy (NCBI): domain Eukaryota; kingdom Metazoa; phylum Chordata; class Chondrichthyes; order Chimaeriformes; family Callorhinchidae; genus Callorhinchus; species Callorhinchus milii. The sequence goes on along the minus strand of NW_024704743.1, from coordinate 121,187,404 downwards.
TATCATAGTAAAATAATAATAATATTTGCATTTGATATAGCGCCTTTCACGTCGGGAGGATGTCCCAAAGTGCTTCATAGAACACACTGTAACGTGAATTGACTGTATATTTGTGGTCGAACGCGGCAGCCAATTGCACACAGCAATGTCCCACAAACAGTCGTAGATTAAAAATGACCAATTTATTATTGTTTTGGGTTTTGGAGGGATTATTATTAGGCTCTGTGTGGAGTAAGGAAACTTGCCCAAGGTTTCGCCTTCTGCCTGGAATTGAACTCAGGTCTCTCGCTTGCAAAGCGAGTGCTCTAACCACTGAGCTACAGGACTCCACGTAGTAATACCCACACTTTGCCCCCATATCACTAGGAATATCCACCCTGCCCCCTATATCACTAGTAATACCACTTTCTGCCCCTATATCACTAGTAATATCCACACTCTGGCCCCATATCACTAGTAATATTCACTCTGCCCCCATATCACTACTAATACCACACTCTGATCCTATATCACTAGTAATACCCCACACACTCTGCCCCCTATATCGCTAGTAGTATCCACACTCTGCCTCTTATATCGATTAAGCCCATAAAATACAGTCAGTCCACTTTACAGTATATCCTGTGAAGCGCTTTGAGACGTCTCAACAACATAAAGACCTATATCCAATGCAAGGATTATTATTATTAATAAATAGTCTGAATTATAGTCAATTATATCAAATCTGAGCAAATATCATCAGTCGCCACATCGCGTAGAGACACTAATAAATGGAGATTAATGTTAACTGTTTATTTTCTGCAGGGTGAAACCTTGGGCAAGTTTCCTTACTCCACACACCTGATAATAATCCCTCAAGAAAAAAAAACAATAATAAATTGGTCACTTCAATCAACGACTGTTTGTGGGACACTGCTGTACACAATTGGCTGCCGCATTTCACCCACAAATATCCAGTCAATTCACTTTACACTATATTCTGTGAAGCGCTTTGAGACCACAATAAGATTGAGACGTCTGGAAGATGTGAAAAGCGCTATATCAAATGCAAGGATTATTATTATATCACTAATAATGCCCCATAAACTCTGCCCCTATGTTAATAAGTAATAACCAATCGAGCTAGCAATCTGTGGTGGTCTCTAGTCCATTGGATACTCTTAAGCACGGTGATGGGTTTCTGTGTGTGTCAGACACCCGGCTGACCCCAAAAAAATAACTGCCTGCACTCTGACCCCTTATTAGCAAATAATATCCCTGTGCACTCTGACCCCTTTGTTTTAATATAGATCATTCTTATTATTTAATATAGATTTCATAACCCAGCAAAGGAGCCAGCACTGACCCGGGACGTGCTTCTCCCTGTGGACGATGACACACAACTGTCCGTGGCCGAATATCGGAACAAGCTCTATGAGGTGTGAAATCACTTCCACTCTCAACTTCCTGTTGTAACAACTAGTTAGCAAAGAGAACTCAAATGTTATTCTGTTCAGCCCCTCCTCAGTTCCTCTCCCGCCACCGACCTTGGGATCCCAGGCAATAGTATGAAATACTTTCAGACATTCGAAGATATTGTGTAAATGTAAATGGTTTTGTATTGTAAGGTCTTGCATTCTCGACTCTGCGTTAGAAGCTGGATTGGAGCTCCAGGTTGATCTCCAGGGGCAGTGCTGAGGGCCGGGGGAGGTAGAGGGTAGGAGCAGTGCTGTATTATCAGAGGTGCTGTGATGTGGATGGGATATAAAACTGAAGTCCTGTCAGCCTGTTTGGGTGGACTATAAGGACCCCATGGCACTATTCAAAACTACATGGGAGTTTTTGTAGTGTATTGGTTAGAGCACTCGCCTCACAAGCGAGTTTGATTCCCAGGCAGGACAAACCTTAGGCAAGTTTATTATTATTATTTTGCTGGTTTTCTAGATGGCAATCCTGCAGATTATTTCTCTTCAAGGTTCTTTCTGGGACTTTTCTGTGGACTAAATGACTAAATCTGTTTTGCTTACAATAAAAAAGAATAATAAATTGGGCACTCAATCCACGACTGTTTGTAGGACATTGCTGTGTGCATTTTGCTGCTGCGTTTCACCCACAAAATACAGTCAATTCACTTTACAGTATATTTAGTGAAGCACTTTGAGACGTCTCAACAACATGATAAAGTGCTGTTTCAAATGCAAGGATTAATATTAATGTTACTGTCAAGTGGAGCGACTGTTTTGGAGATGACCTCTACTGTGTCTTTCTGTTGTCCTTCAGATGATCCTGCAGAGGAAAACATTTCTCCGTCGCCGGAGACATGTGATGTACAAACAGCCCAGCCTGGAGTTGGCTGGCAGAGACGTGGAGCACAAAGACTCAAAGCCTGTTCTTCCCAGGTCCACAACAGCACCAGCAGCAGTGTCAGCTGCCACAGAGCCTGTTCCAGAGCCGGAGAAACCTCCACAATCCAATGGAGCCTCATATAACCCCATCACACACAGTGTGTCCACGTACACAGGCTTCCAAAGTGAGTAACTGGCAATCCTGTGATTGAATGGTTCCAAGCTCATGGGGAGTCAGGCGGTGCTAGGCTAACCTTGTTTGGGCAAAGAAACTTCATAGAGAAACTTCATGTATGGGCAAAGAAACATCCTGGCTTGTGGGAAGTAATTAACCATAATTTGGTCACTTAATCCACCACTGTTTGTGGGACAATTGGCTGCCGCATTTCGCCCACAAATATACAGTCAATTCATTTTACAGTATATTCTGTGAAGCGCTTTGAGATGTCTTCCACCACCAGCCTCCCCTCCTCTCTATAAAAATAATAATCCTTGCATTTTAATATTATTATATTTTGATATTGATATTACATCTTCTAGATGTCTCAAAGCGCTTCACAGAATATACTGTAAAGTGAATTGACTATATATTTGTGGGCGAAACACAGCAGCCAATTGCGCACAGCAGTCTCCCACAAACAGTCGTGGATTTAAGTGACCAAGTTATTATTGTTTTTTTTCTTGAGGGATTATGAGACGCCGTCCGGCATGGAGGGCGCTATATAAATCCAAGTTGTTGTTGTTATTAACAGGTGTGTGGAGTAAGGAAACTTGCCCAAGGTTTCACCCTGCCGGGACTCAAACCCAGGTCTCTTGCTTGCAAGGCGAGGGCTCCAACCACTGAGCTACAGGACTCTGTCCTCTATTCCTCTCCCTCCTCTACTTCTCCAACCTACCCCTTAATCCCTTTCTCTTCCCCACCATCCTTTCCCTTCTTGTTGATAATATTGTTCCTCTCAATCTACACACTCTCTTGACACTAACCAGAACTACACAATTCCTTCTCCTAGACGATCCGGTTAGTGGAAAGCTAACACACAGCCTCTCAGGTCCCTATCAGCAGAGAAGTTCATCGGGAAACCGGAGAGCGACTCAGCGCCCCCTGCACCATGGGACCGCCGATTTGCCCAGTGCACTCAATGTGAGTACTAATGTTGCAACCATTTGGGAGACACTCCCTTCTCTTTTCGAATTCTGTAGTGGAATCCTTAGTGTCCGCCTGAACAGGCAGATGAGACCTTGGTTAAACATCTCATCCAAAGGACAGCACTTCCAACAATATAAGCACAATCTAAGTGTCAGCTTAGACTATGTTGCACACATGTGACATGTCCTGGTAGCAATCTCACTTCTGAGTCAAGAACAACAAATTGCATTTAAATAGAGCCTTTCACGTAGGGAAGACGTCCCAAGTTAGAAGCCCCACATCCGACTTGGAATTGCATAGTCTAAGCTGACACACCAATGCAGTGCTGGAGGGTGTGTTGCATTGTCGGGGATGCCCTGCTTCGAACGAGACGTTAAACCGAGGGCCTGTTCAGGTGGATGTTAACGATCCTATGGTGCTATTTGAAAAGAGAAGGGAATTTCTCTCGCCCGGACGACAATCCCCCATATAAAATTGGCCACTCACTCCATAGCTGTTTGTGGGACACTGGTGTGTGCAATTGGCTGCCATGTTTCTCCCCCAAAATTTACAGTCACAAATATAAATTTACAGCTATATCAAATGCAAGGATTATTATTATAAAATGAGTCAACATTTTGGGTCCACGACCCTTCGTCAGAAACATTGACTCACTTTCCTTTCTCCATAGATGCTGCCTGACCTGCTGCATGTTCCCAGCGAGCTCTGTTTTTGTTTCAGATTTCCGGCATTGGCAGTATTTTGCATTTTGTTTATATTATTCCTTGCATTTTACATAGCGCCTTAACACGTCATCGAGATGTCTCAAAGCGCTTCACAGAATATATTGTAAAGTGAATTTTACAGGTCCTCTCGCTTGCGAGGCGAGTGCTCTAACCACTAAGCTACAGGACTCCGTGTGTATTTCTGGGACACTGCTGTGCACAGTTGGCTGCCGCCGTTCGCTCACAAAAATACACAGGGAGTCCTGTAGCTTAGTGGTTAGAGCACTCGCCTCGCAAGCGAGAGGACCTGGGTTCAAATCCCAGCAGGGTGAAACATTGGGCAAGTTCCCTTACTCCACACGCCTCAGTTTACCAAGTAAGAACCTGGTTGTTAGTTGATTGGCGGATCATTTTTCCGCCAATCCCTTCAAAAATAAATAAAAATAATAGTAGTTTGCTCACTCAATCTGCAACTGCTGTGCACAGTTTGCTGCCGCGTTTCACCCACAAAACATGCAGTCAATTCACTTCATAGTCTATTCTGCAAAGCACTTTGAGACGTGATATGGACGTGATATCACGTATAGAAGATGTGATATGGCGTTATATCAAGTGCAAGGATTATTATTATACGAAAGGGATCTTTTTTAAAAAAAAAGTATGAGCGTAAAGATACGATCGTTTATATTACTTTCGGCCCAGCCAAATAGAACACAGTTCAATTTGCTGGTCTATACATTCCTGTGTGTCGCTCAGAGCTTTACTTTGTCTCCTGTCTGGGCAAACAGGGCAACACGGTGGCAGACCAGCGTGGCAGCCAGGTGGGTGCTGCTGGCAGAACCCACCAGTACAAATCAATGGTGAGCAACATACTAACGCGCAAAGCAAGCACAGAACAGGGAATGGGGATGAGAGCAGCAGTGACAAGTGCGCAGCTGGTGAGTACTGAATCACCACTCGTGTACATCACAGTTGTTGTATTAGCCTCGAACATTTGTCTCAGAAACTATGCAATTTTTAATTAAAAGTTGTACAGGGGAATTTTTTTTTGCAGTTTTCATCATTTTACGCCAATGTTAATCAATACTGCCATTCAATAACTGGCACAATTTGGGGCCGTTTAGTGTGAATCTGACACTATATGTAACATAGCACGAGGTGGCCGTGTTTTTTCCCTTCTCCAAATGGTAGCTCTAAGCGAGGCCTTGAGTTTAGCAGATTATCAGACACTACAAAATTTACCCAGTTGTGTTTTACGCAGGGTAATGGGAGCAAGAGACTTGAATGAAACCAGGCCAGGGATAAACATAGGAAAGTGTAAGAGAGTTTGTGAACAAGGACAAAAACTTGCATTTACACAGCACCCTTCAGGTGGGGTGGTGTCTAGGAGCACTTAACAGTGGCGGAGATTGACAACAGCTGGGGGAGAGAGCGGAGGTGACCGTAGGTCACAGTCAAAGAGGCAGGTCTCCAGGTACAATCTGAAGACAGCTTTCCCTGGTTTGGGACTGCAGAGAGGACAAGGCGGAGAAATTAAGGCAGCGAGTTCCAAAGTTTCAGGGCATGGTGGTTGAAGGCACAACCAAAGAGAGTGGAGCGGAGGGGCTGAGGGACGTACACAAAGCCGGAGCCAGCTGAGTGAAGGGGGTCGCTGGCGGAGTGGGGTGCAAGCAGGTCGGAGAGGTAGGGAGATGGTAGGGCATGAAATGATGCTAACTGGTAATGAGGGAATGTTCCTGAGAATGTGCTTGTCTAATACATTGCAGAACTCAAGGCCACAGCCCCAACACAGGGAAAGCCGTCCCATCAGGAAGATGTTTCAAACCACTTCGAACATGGCCGGAGCCGGAGATCCCAAAGCCACGTGGGGCAGCTACTCGCAGGCTTACGGGATCATCAGTAAAACAGGCCTGGAGAATCTGCGAAATCTTCACATACAAAGCAACCCATAGACCCTCCCTCCATTTGTGTGACTGCTGATCCAAGCAACAGCCAACAGACACACCGAAAACAAGCAACTTTTGGAACAAATGGAGAGACCTCCTTTGGTGAAACGGTTGGAAAGGGTTCAATCGCCACGTCCATCTCTTTGAATCCAAGTACATTCAGACCTTTAAAGTCAAACCTCAATCCTTCACATCAACGTGATGGTAAATGTCTCTTATTCCCACCAGATGAGCATCAACTCGGAACCCATGTGTGCAAAGATGGGTGTCTCTGACCACAACTTTACAGAGAAGAGAGTATGAAGGAGTTTTGTTTTAATTTGTACATAACACAGAGATGAATGAAATGATTTTTTTAAAAAACAGCTTATTCCTGCACAAGATTAAGTTACTGGAAAGGAATGGCAGACGTGATTTCCAGACTGAACTCGTACCTTCATCTCACAAATTGTCTCATTCAGCCCTTAAGACAAAGTTCTAAGTTATCTTCTCAGAGTGGGGAATAAAGAACCAAGATTCCCACTTAGCCTGACCACTAACTTGCAGACTAAGAGGAGCTCACAAGCTACAGACTTATGTACACATTGATTATGAATGGATCCTATATATTCTCAGCCCATTTGCACCTCCCACATTCAGCAGTGACATAACAGTGTCACTGTTCATTCAACAACTTCTTCATTTATGTAGCACCCCTCACGCAGGTTAGCCTCCCAGAGCATTTTATTATTCAGCGGGTGAGGATTGCTCGCTGTTTGACCTGTCGCCTTTAATCGCCCCAAATCACTTGCCAACACATCATTGAACTTTGAGGCAAAATGCAGGCATTCCTTTCATTTATTTCTGTAACCAATCCACTGCCATCACCAACAGGACTGTTGGTGTACTGAACGTTATGGGTAATTCTTAAAAGGTTCAGCTTTGTTTACCTCCTGATATTGTTGGTCTAATGTGGGATCAGTAAATGATGCAGGAATACTTTATCTGAATATTTTTTTCATTGATTGCAAAGTATCCTGTGAAATATTAATATGGAGCACTCATTATTCACAAGACCGCCATGGCAGATATGGGAACAGTGCAGATAATAGGTCGTCATCACACAAAAATGGGAATTGATTAGAATATTGATCAAAAACTTCCATTTGGCGCTATACAGTCAGTTAACTTTACAGTATATTCTGTGAAGTGCTTTGAGATATCTAGAAGACGTGAAAAGCGCTATATCAAATGCAAGGATAATAATAATAATACTGTGTGACACTGTACCAGTCCTCTTCTCTCGCTCCCTGCCTTTGTTTCTCTCCAACTTCTCATCTGCTTCTCACTGTCTCACTCTGCCTTGGTCTCTGTCTCATTATCTCACACAGCCACTGTACTTGTAACAAATTCTAATAAACCTCATGTTGCTCCTTCAATTGCACTAAATGGATAAATCCAGTTTCAAGTGACCTCACATGAAACTACATTATTTGGCAGGATTGCACATTTACACTTGAGCTGTGGATAGTAATAATAATAATAATAATCCTTGCATTTGATATAGCGCTTTTCACGTCGGAAGGACGTCCCAAAGCGCTTCACAGAACACACTGTAAAGTGAATTGACTGTATATTTGTGGGCGAACGCGGGAGCTAATTGCGCACAGCAATGTCCCACAAACAGTCGTAGATTGAAAATGACTAATTTTATTATTGTTTTTGTTTTTTGGAGGGATTATTATTAGGCTCTGTGTGGAGTAAGGAAACTTGCCCAAGGTTTCGCCCTCTGCCTGGGATTGAACTCATGTCTCTCGCTTGCAAAGCGAGTGCTCTAACCACTGAGCTACAGGACTCCACAAAGTCCTAGTAGACATGTGAATATGCAGCATTTCTTCTGTAGTGTTTCTGTGACGACTTTAATCACTCATTCCACAATATTTTTCAATGTCTCATAATCTGACCTCCCTCTCCAGCCCCAATCGAATCAGTTTTAGAGACTGATCCCCTAAACCCTTGTTACTCCTATTCTGATATCTCACACTCCACTTTAGTTTGCTGAATCTGATTCTCTGGATTAAATGGTGTATGTGATGTTTGCACAGAGCCTTTTATGGAAATTGATTGCAAATTTACTCATTTTCCCAATCGCTTGTCAGATGAGTAACCCTATACTTGGCTAATGGGAAATAGTTGATATTTTGGGACAGTTTTGGGCAGTGCTGCGATGATATTATGATGATCCTATTCATATCCTACATATTCAACACCTGAAACTAAACAACCATTTTGAAATACTTTCAAAGTCTTTCATCTATGTTGCACCTGGGCTTTACTCTCTTATTTAGTTAGTGTTTTCCTCATGTTTGTATTGTTGCTATTCAAAAAGTTTAATTTACATTTACATTGTGTGTAATGCCTTATGTATACATTCATACAATTTTCCCTGATAATAAAAGATGGCAAATTATATTATTGATTATAAATTTCAAGTATCTAGTGGAACATGTGGGATTTGGACTCCCTCAGGCTTTTCGCAAGATGAGACACACAACTCTTGGCTAACATCAGGACATGTGAACACCCTTCGTGTTTCTTTGTACGGTACAGAAGTTAGAAGCAGCAGAATAGAGTCAGCTATCAGCATATCCCTAGTATTAGGTAGAGGGAGTCAGGGTACATCTGAAATCCATCTAGAGCAAGGGGGTATCACCTTCTAACCCACTTGCTGGCTGCACAATACTGATCATGAGCAGAAATGCAATAGGGGCAGGGGAATGAAAGACTAAGTGGCAAGGGTTGGCATCTAGGACAATATAATCCATTCACATTTTCAAGACGGGGAAAGATTGGTTAGGTAAGGGATATGGGGCAAAGGCAGGTAAATGGAGTTGAGGTACAGATCAGCCATGATCTAATAGAATGGTGGAACTGGCTCAAGGGGCTGAATGGCCTACTCCTGTTCCTATAAATCCACTGGACAAAAGGGTCTTAAACTGGAGTGAGGTGGTTTGCAGTGAACACAGGCCAACTCCAGCAGTGAATGTTTTGAATGGAGCTGCAACTAACTAAACAGCGACATCCTACCTCAAAGGGGACGACATCAATAAGTTACTCCCTGACCTATGCAACAAGCAACAAAAAGCCAGCTTTTCATGGGGGAATTGTAGTTTATTAGACAGATCTACAGATCAGAGTAGCTGGATTCATATCGCGCCTCGCTCTTCACTCTGCACAGAGCGACTGTAGGTGTTATCAAGGCCAGGGAGAGCAGCGGAAATCCAGCAGCCACTGCAGCCAGCACCTGGGAAGCAGTAACAGCACCGACACCTGTGGGGAGAGAGAGAGAGAGAGATAAAGGGTCAGGTTGTATGAGACACAGCCCCAGTCTGGCCACAGGGGGGCACTCACTTACCTTCCTCCTCAGGGTTCATCACAGCTGACCTGACTCCATCCTGTACGAACACGATGGGTCCATCAGCTGACACCAGCACACGCTCCTCCTCATCAGCACTTCTGCGCTTCTCTACCAGGAGAAACAGCCATGTTAATGCCCATTAATCTGTAAACAGTTTATGGGGTGAAAGGCCTCCTTTTCATAGGCCCCCTTTTCCTTGCACAGGATTTTGGGCCATCCATCAAATTGGACAGAAAGAAAGAATTTTGATTTGGTCAGGCGGTTGTCTGACACTTGCGGAAACCCATCACCGTGTTTAAGAGCGTCCGAACAAAGCTGAGATTTCCATTCCTCCCACTTACACATGGAAATCCTAGAGATGATTGTTGGAAAGGAATGCACTCCCTTTACCTGGAGGGACACATCCTGCTTACCTAATTCTGGAAAGTGCTACAACAACAAGATTACATTTGCATAGTGCCTTTCACATCGGGAGGACATCCCAAGGCGCTGGACAAAGTACAGCATTTCAGACTCGAGCTGGGGTTGGGGAGGGAAGGGAGGGGAGGGGAAGGGAGGTGGCTGATGGCATGGTCGAAGAGGAGGGTCGTGAGGCGAGACTTGAAGGAGGCTAAGGAGGGGGTGAGGCAGAGTGACTGGGGGATGGAATTCCGAAGGTTGGGGGCAGAGTGGCTGTATGCTCTCCAGCCAATGGTGGGGCGGGTGGGTCAGGGCACGTGGAGCAGGTCATAGCCGGCTGAGCGGAGAGAACAGGCGGGTTGGTAGGGAGTTAGGAGGTCACAGAGGTAAGGTGGGACGCGGCCATGGAGAGCTTTGTTACGTGAGGACCAGGATCTTGAACTGGATCCTCTGAAGGATCGGGAGCCAATGGAGTCGGGCGAGAGTAGAGGAGATGGGGTCACGGAATTTGGTATGGGAGAAGACATGGGCTGCAGAGTTCTGGATTATCTGCAACCTGTGGAGTGAGGAGTTGGGAAGGCTGACAAGCAGGGCATTTGCATAGTCGAGCCTGGAGGTGATGAAGGCATGAACAAGAGTTTCAGTGGCCTGAGGGGTGGGGTGGTGGCGGAGTCGGGCGATGTTACGGAGGTGAGGGAAGGCAGAGTGGGTGATGGCTTGAATGTGGGGGAGAAAAGACAGTTGAATATGGGGGAGAAAAGACAGTCGAACAAGACACCCAGGTTCCTGACTGGCTTAGTAAGTTGTAGTATGCAACAATGGAGGTTGATGTTGCCAGAGACTGAGGTACTGAGGCGCTGACGCGAGCCAATCAGGAGGGCCTCAATCTTGTTCACATTCAACTGTAGAAAATTTGCCCGTAACTTCGTCCAACTCCGCCACTACCTCACCCCTCAGGTCGCTGAAACTCTTGTTCATACCTTCATCACCTCCAGGCTCGACTATGTTAGGCGCAGGTTGGCAAGAGCCTAGGCTTGGGGACCCCAGAGTTTGCAGTGGATCACTACAAGAATATCGATCACTTTGGGAAGTACTGGATCCCAGATTGGGTTGGCTGTTTCAGGAAGAGGAGTTGTTCTTGGCTCCACATTGAACAGAAAGTTCTGCATCAGGGTTGAGGAGGGGAGCAGCATGTCACAGGTGGTGGTGGGGGTGGTAGTGGGGAGGGGTGGAAGAGGAGGGGGAATCAATGTGAAGAGATGGAAACAGCACAGGGGAAAATAAAACAGAAATACTTACTTGGACTGCAAGATTTGGAGCAGGGATCTCCCCTAGAGGTTGAGAAGACCTCAGTATTGCAGTGCAGGGAGGCCTCAAGAGCAACAGAGATGGAGACAGTTCAGCTGCAATTATCAAAGATCTAAATACTTCAAGTGACTTTATCCAACTGTAGAGTCAGAGCCAAGCTGCTGACACTCACCTACCCAGACAGAGGCTTGTCCAAGTTCCAGGCCAGGAAAACAAAAGTCTTCATTACAAAACACTTGGATGAGCCGGGAACCACAGACCAGAAGTAGCATCCACTGAGATGGGAAGGGTTTTGCAGTTGTCACTGGCATAGGGACACTTGGAGTGAGAGACAGCGAGGGGATGAGAGACCACGAGGGGATGAGAGACAGCGACGGGATGAGAGACAGCGAGCGAACTCCCCTGCAATTTCCCAACTTGATCTCAGCTCCACGTTTGTCACTGGCCAGAACGCCAGCTCCCCACCACCCCCAGAGCAGCCCTCCTTACCCATGGACCAGCACATCCCATTGAATCTGGTGTCTGGGCTGCGAGGTGGGAGTGGCCCAGCAGTGATGCAGGAGCAATACAAGGGATGGATTGTTGTGGTTCAGGACACAAATTTCCACAAACACCGGGTCCCAGAGGCGCCTCAAGATGGGGTAGTCTCTCTCCACGTACCACGTCTGGTGTCAAGGGGCAGGTGAGGAGTGGGGAGAAGCCAGGACTTGGAATCATAGTCGAAGCTGACCCTCCAATGCAATGCTGGGGCTGTGTGTTGCATTGTAGGAGGTGCCATCCTTCGGATGAGATGTTAAACCAAGATCCCAACTGCCTATTCAGGTGGATGTTAAAGATCTCAAGGCACGATTTGAAAACGGTAGGGAGTTTTGTCTGGTCTTGGCCAACAATCCCCCCCAAATAAAATTGTTTACACTCAATAGCTGTTTGTGGGACAAAATACAATCGATCCACTTTACAGCATATAATGTGAAGCACTTTGAGATGTCTCAATGACATGATAAGAAGTTATATCAAACTCAAGGATTGTTATTATTATTAATAAGTCAGGGTGTTGCCATGCATTACCTTTGGCGATTCTCAGCTGGAGATACAGAGGACCTTCCTCAGTGGAAGGCAGTAGGGGAGGATGTGTGTAAACTATTGCGGTCACTTGCATGTCAGCCTCCTGACTGCCGTTGTACCTGCACTGGACGTGGAGCCTGGAAACAAAGTGACAGAGACAGTCTTTCAATGCGGGAATGAGCAGCTCCAAGTCCAAGTGTAATAAATCTCAGTCTAACATAGAGGATACATTAACCAACCATCTTGAGAAAGTGTAATTAAATAGCATGGCTTCATGAATGCTGGCCCACACTGACCCAATTATTTCAGAAAAGAGGTAAAGTAGACAAGGTAGAGGATGTGGTGTAAATGGACTTGAAGGCCTTTGATAAAGTGGGAGGAAGAGAATCCTGGCTAAACTCTGGAGTCAGGGAAGAGGTAGAATAGATTGGGAAATGGCTGATAAATAAAGACGAAGAACGGCAGCTTCTTAGACTGGCAAGAAATTTCAAGTGCCAACGCCTACATCAATGGGTTGGCTCAATTCATGACAGTTTGTGGGACATTGCTGTGCGCAATTGGCTGCCGTGTTTCTCTCTATGGATTATTATTATTGGCTAAATAGCCCATTTCCATGTCCTATCGCCATTAGCAATGTAGTTTCGTATAGAGGAGGGAGTCATTGTGCAAACAGGCTGCTCTCATCTGAAGGAGTTATTGATCCTAGGAGCCCATTCAGTATCTGCCTGGCCGCCAACACATCGGTTACATTCACCACATACCCACCTTCCATCTGAAAGACACATTGATCAGTAATGAGCTCGCTGGGCACACACACACCCCTGTGCCCACACCCTTCGGTACATACCCGCTGCTGGGTGCCACATGCGGTGACTGGGAACTGGATTATCACAATATCTGTAAAGGAGCTTTGGGCTCCACATTCCCCTCCTTGCCCGTCTCTCAGATACACTGAGCTCAGGTTCAGGGGAAGGACAGTCACGTCCGGGGTGATCACGATAGGGAATTCACCATTCTTGGTGCAGACTCCAAGAGCAATGAGGTATTAGTGACACAGCAAATGCTAAAAACTCAAGGGATGGACAAAAATACATTCAAACCACTTTACGTATATCCTGTGAAGCATTTTGAGACATGTTGACGACCCAAGGAGCTATATGAAATGCAAGGATTGTCATCAATCGTAATAATAATAATCCTTGCATTTGATAAAGCGCTTTTCACGTCTTCTCGACGTCTCAAAGCGCTTCACAGAATATGCTGTAAAGTGAATTGACCGTATATTTGTGGGTGAAACGCGGCAGCCAATTGCGCACAGCAGCGTCCCACAAACAGTCATGGATTGAAAATGACCCATTTACTATTGTTTTGGAGGGATTATTATCAGGCGTGTGGAGTAAGGAAACTTGCCCGAGGTTTCGCCCTCTGCCTGGAATTGAACCCAGGTGTCTCGCTTGCGAGGCGAGTGCTCTAACCACTGAGCTACAGGACTCCATTGTAATAGGTTCATCAGAGACCAATGCCAGGGTGATAGACTCCAGGACAAGCTCCTCTCCCAGGGAAGAGGCTGAAGACGATTTAATGCCAGGAAGGTATAACAAGTTACATTTGTATAGCGCCTTTCACATTGGGAGGACATCAGGTTTGAATAAAGCAGGGGTTTGGGATCAAGAGGGGTGGAGGGCAGGGATAGAAGGGTAGCTGAAGGTTCGGTTGAAGAGGAGGGTCTTGAGACGTGCCTTGAAAGAAGCAAGGGAGGGAGCAAGGTGAAGGGACTGTGGAATGGAGTTCCAAAGGGTGGGGACAGAGAGGCTGAAACCCCAACCCCAACCAGTCTGGGTGCTATTAAGGGCAGCAAGTCACTCCACATAATGTTTCACAGGTGAAACCAGAACCCACAGCTCTGCTTCTGCAGGGGCTCAAGGAGCCTCGCACACACGACTGTACAGACTGGCTGCTCCAATTGTAAACCCCCTCCCCAAGAGATTCTCAGAGTCCAGTTTGGCCATCGCCTGGCGCCTGTACTCTCCTCACTGGACCTCACACTGGGGCTTTGGGACAGCTGTGAGGAGAGGTGGTTGCTGCTCATTTCAAAGTCACAACAACAACTTGCACTTATACAGCGCCCTTCATGCTGGGTAGGGTTCTGGAGCGCTTGACGGTGATGGAGTCTGACCCCAAGCCAGGGGGGAGAGGGAGTGGGGGGGGAAAGGTTACTGTAAGCACAAGCAAAAGGAAAGTCTTTAGGCAGGATTTGAAAGTGGGGAAGGAGGGGGCAAGGCGAAGGGAGTGACGGAGAGTGTTCCAGAGGTTCGGAGCATAGTGGCTGAAGGCACCGCCACCGATGATGGAGCAGAAGGGGACAAGGGATAAACAGGAGATCGGAGCCAGCCGAGCAGAGGCAGCAGGTGGTGGATTAAGCAGATCAGATAGGTAGGGTGGCGCGAGGGAATGAAGGGATTTCAACAAGCCAGTCACTCAGCCAAGCCGTAGGAATTGCTGGGAGCTGCTATCCTGGTTCTTAAGAGGCCTCACAAGTTGGAGCCAACTATGACAAGACCATGTGGTGGGCTGGGGAGTCTGGTGCCTGAGTATTCCACAATGCCACAGTATTCCCGAGGGAGGGCTCGGCTGATGGCATCAAAGAAACATAGAAGGCTATTTATTATTGGTTTAAATTTATTCCTCGACCCAACCTGAAGCCATGTCTCACCCCAGCCTGTAGCTGCTGATACAAACCATAGGTAATAATTCTTGTCTTTGAAACCAGCTCAAAAAAAAACACACCCCCCACCACCCCCTCCCCTCTCAACAAGGCTCATAACAAGGCAACAGGCTGCCAGGGCGAGGAGATGCTGACTCCACGTGGGAATGAATGAATGGATGAATTGAACTGCACTGCACTGCAGTGGATGTCAATTGGCTTGTGGTTGAGCTCCAGGCTGATTGGGAGCAGCAGATGAGTGCGGTTAAGCGGCTCCACTAGAAAGAGGCGGTTGAGGGGGCTCAGGCTGCGTTGGCTGAGATGTTCTGGGCTGTTACGATGGGGATGCCAATGCCAACTGTTGGGGGCTGGTACTGGAGCTGCTGCTGTTGCTCTCTCCTGTTGCTGGCTGCAGTCTCTTGGGCTCAGGCGCCTGACTTGTGCTCCCTGGAGTTGGGGGAGAGGAAGCCATGTGGGTTCCCAGGCATCAAAGCCACTCAGTGCATCCAGCAGGGCTGCTGTTTCCACAACTCAAAGCGAACGTGCACCTCCCAGGAGTTTGCAGGTAAGCTGCACCTTACCAGAGGAAGCTTCTCTCTTCCCTTCTGCTCCAGGGACTTTTGGAAGCAATTGTCGCAGGTGGGGACTGAACTCCAAGGGACACTCTTATCCCACACCCCGAAGCCTTAAAAACACAGATTTCTACAGATGCAGCAATGCTTCGTGTGTTTGTTTCAAACCTTTAAGGTGATTTGTAATGCCTTTAATTAGTTGTCGATTCAAATGCTGTGAATGTGCCTAAAATTCTGTAACAACTGCCCAAACGATGACTACCAATGACGTTATATATTGCAGAAGGACAATTACTGCTGTAGAATTCCTAGCAGTTCCCACCACTTTATTTGTTTTATAACTATCTGTAAACCCATGAGTTCCACATAAATGCAACTTATGCATTTCCCTGCGATTTGGAGTGTCCATTCTCTTTCCCCCTGGAAGGGAAACTATCTACCCACTATCAATCCAGTCAGGACCACCTTATTGGATAAATGCCTTGGCTTGCAGAGCTAATTGAAGCCACATGGGAAGCAATTCTAACCCCCCCCCCCACCCAGTCACCTATCTGCTCCTCCCAATCCTCCAGATAAGCCAGGCATCTGGTGGGTCAAGAATAGTACAGTTGGGTATACTGTGGACCACATGCCCTTGCCAGACTTGGATCTGATGTGTGAGAGTGCCAGCAGCGAGTGGGTGGGGATGGCCACACTGAGCTCTCTTGAGATGTTCTTGGGGGTTACAAATGGGACCAGTGTGTGTGTGTGGGGGGGCGGTGGGTATGTGTGTGAGGTTCCTTCCTAGAGAAGAGGAGCTGCTGGTGCTGGTCTCACCGTTGAAATGTTATGTGAAGTGACTTGCTGCTGCTCTTAGAAGTGCCCAGACTTTGCAATCTGGTACTTTCATGGCATTAATAATCATTACATTTGATATAGCACCTTATTGTGTCTTCCAGATGTCTCAAAGTGCTTCACTGAATAAACTGTGGGAGGGATTTTAAATGTGATTTTTCTGAAAGCTTCTAATTTTTTTAATATATGAAATATGTTTTCAATCAATAATCATATTTTTAATTGATATAGCATCTTTTATGTTGGGAAGAAGTTCTAAGACGCTAGACAGTAGAGGGTTTGCACCAAAGTGAGGCGTCCGGCGCCTCCGTGGTTAGAGCAATCGCCACGGAGGCGAAAGACCTGGGTTTGATTCTCAGCAGTGCAAAGCGTTGGGCAAGTTTCCTTACTCCACATGTCTGTTTAGCTCGCAGCAAGTAGGAACCCATTTGTTAATTGATTGGCGGATTGCTTTTCTGGGGGTAATAATCCCTTAAAAGAAAATTGAGGCTCAATCCACAACTGTTTGTTAGCCACTGCTGTGCACAATTGGCTGCCACATTTTGCCCACGAAGTATACAGTCAATTCACTTTACAGTATATTCTGAAGTACTTTGAGACTCCTCAAAGAAGTGATAAGGTGCTATATCAAATACAAGCATTATTATTATTGTAAAGTGAATTGACTGTATATTTGGTGGCTGAAATGCCTTGCATTTGATGTGATCAATTGCACACAGCAGTGTCCCACAAATAGTTGTGGATTGAATGAACAAATTATTTTTCTAAGAGATGCTTATCTCCAGGAAAGCAATCTGTCAATCGATTAACAACCAGGTTCCTAGTTACTACTAGGTTGTGTGAAGTAACAACAACAACAACAAGATTCCATTTATAGAGCGCCTTTCACGTCAGGAGGACGTCCCAAGGCGCTGCACAGTTGGGTCATGACCCGAGCAGGGGGGAAATGGTCAGGGTGAGGGAGGGAGGGAGAGAGGAGGGGAAATGGCCAGGGTGAGGGGAGGGGAGGGAGGGAGAGAGGGGGGAAATGGTCAGGGTGAGGGGAGGGAAGGGAGGGAGCGAGGAGGAGGAAGAGAGTCGAGAGGGGAGACGAAGGCACGGTCAAAGAGAAGTAAGGAAACTTGCCCAACATTTTGCCCTGCCTGGAAATTGAATCCCGGTCATTTTGCTTGCGAGGCAAGTGCTTTAATGATAAGCTACAGGACTCCACAAACCTCCACGTTAAATCTCCTGCAGTCTCCAGCTTCTTCCTTGGGAGATGAACCTTGTCTATGGGTCTGCCACCCTTGTATTTGATCTTTACTGTTGATGATGATAGTTGGTCATTGAGAGTCTCAAAGTGCTTTACGTGATGCACTGTAAAGTGGCTTGACTGTAACTTCTGTTCTCTTAGCAATGCAGGTTTAGAGTTTGCTGTGTAACTAAAGCCTCATTGCTCTTACATTCTGCACCAAGAATGGTGAAATCGAGATCACCCCAAATGTGACTGTCGCTCTCCTGAACCTGGGCTCACTGTATCTCATTGAGCTAGACACGGTCTAACAGTGAGCTGGTGATTTCAGTAAGAATGTGTCTGAACTAGGTTTTCACACCTGTTCAAACTCAGTCATTAAGGTTAAAGTGGAGCTGTCACTGCCAGAACCATAAGTAGGATAAGTGGTGCCAAGAGGTGTTTATCTTGAGCTGTTGAGAATGATCAGGGTGTCTTGTCATTGATTAATGAATGATTAATTAATTGGGTTCTGTCTGACACTATTTATTTTCTTTGCATTGCAGAGGGTAATAATCCCTCCCCCCTCAAAAAAATATGGTCACTCAATCCATGACTGTTTGTGGGACACTGCTGGGTGCAATTGGCTGCTGTGTTTTGCCCACAAATATACAGTCAATTCACTTAACAGTATATCCTGTGACGTTCATTGAGATATCTCAACTATGTGATAAGGTGCTATATCAAATGCAAGGATTATTTTTTGGTCTGGAATGGAATATCTGCTCTCTCCCTGGAGGAATGTACCATGCTTACTGAATTCTGGATAGTATTAGGCTTGGGACACCATTAAAGTTTAACCAGCAATAATGCTTTTTGCATTTGATCAAGTGCTTATCACATTGTTGAGATCTCAGAATGTTTCACAGAATATTGTAAATTGGATTGACTGTATATTTTGTGGGTGAAATGTGGCAGACCATTGTGTTCCGCAAACAGTCATGGATTTTTTTGTAAGGGATTATTACCCCCATAAAGCAATCTGCCAATTGACTAATAACCGAGTTCCTACTTACTGGTAGGTAAACAGAGGTGTGGAGTAAGGAAACTTGCCTAAGGTTTTACCCTGTCTGGGAATTGACCCGGGTTCTCTCGCTTGCAAGACAAATTCTCTAATCAATAACATCAGAGCTTGCTGTTGAAAAACCTGCCTGTCAAGCTCTTTGTACTTGTCCTGTAAAGATAGAACAACCTGTATATAATAATAATAATAATAATCCTTGCATTTGATATAGCGCTTTTCACGTCGGGAGGACGTCCCAAAGCGCTTCACAGAACACACTGTAAAGTGAATTGACTGTATATTTGTGGGCGAACGCGGCAGCCAATTGCGCACAGCAATGTCCCACAAACAGTCGTAGATAGAAAATGACCAATTTATTATTGTTTTTGGTTTTGGAGGGATTATTATTAGGCTCTGTGTGGAGTAAGGAAACTTGCCCAAGGTTTCGCCCTGCCTGGAATTGAACTCAGGTCTCTCGCTTGTAAAGCGAGTGCTCTAACCACTGAGCTACAGGACTCCACACCCGTATATCTCCTACCCGTTGGGGCTTTGGTTTACAGGGTTGAGTGACTTCAGTTATGCAAAACGGTTGGGATTGTTCTCCTTGGAACAGAGGTTAAGGAGAGATTTAATAGAGGTGTTCAGAATTATGAGGGGTTGATTGAGTAAATAAGAAGAAACTGTTTCCATTGGCTGATGTGTCTGTAACCAGAGAGCACAGATTTAAGGTAATTAGCAAAAGAACAAGAAGGGAGTTTTTTTTTAATGCAGTGAGTTGATGCGATCTGGAATGCACTGCCTGAAAAGGTGATGGAAGCAGATTCGATAATAACTATGCCATTCCCTTTTGAGATATACTTAAAGAAAAAGTGACAAGGCTATAGGGAAAGAGTGGGCATGAGGCAAATGGCCTCCTTCTGTGCTGTAGTATTCTGTGAATCTTTGAGTAGGAATCCCTAAACCCCAGACCATTTCCCAGTCCTCCAATGAGCCAGGTAGGCTGGTATGTCATTGTAATGACATGTAGTGGAGTCCTGTAGCTCAGTGGTTAGAGCACTTGCTTTGCAAGCAAGACACCTGGGTTCACTTCCAGGCAGGGCGAAACCTTGGGCAAGTTTCCTTACTCCACACGCCTAATAATAATCCCAAAAAACCCAAAACAATAATAAATTGGTCATTTTCAATCTACGACTGTTTGTAGGACATTGCTGTGCGCAATTGGCTGCCGCGTTCGCCCACAAATATACAGTCAATTCACTTTACAGTATATTCTGTGAAGCGCTTTGGGACGTCCTCCCGACGTGAAAAGCGCTATATCAAATGCAAGGATTATTATTATTGTAACTCGATTCTAACGTTCTATTCCCAAGAATGTTGAATTGGAGGCAGTTGAGCTTGGAGGAGGTGCGAATTGCATCTTTCACTCCACTTCTGCCCCCAATCACCAAGGGGGTGCCTTCCCATTAATATTAATTGTATAATTAATTATCATTAATATTATAAAAGTCATTGGAACAGGAGAAACTGAAACAGTGTTATTGCTCTTCAAATGTAATGTGCTGCACTGATTCCATGTTCCATCACCTGTTAGTCTGCACCAAGAATGGGGAATTCCTGATCGTCATCACCAAGGACGTGACTGTCCCTCATCTGAACCTGAGCTCAGTGCATCTGAAAGAGGGACAGGGAAAGGAGTGTGGAGCCAAAAAAATCTCTACAGATGTGGTGATCTTCCAGTTCCCAGTAACCGCGTGTGGCACCCAGCATCGGGTATGTACTGAAAAGTGTGGGCGCAGGGATGTGTGTGCCCAGTGAGCTCATTACTGATTAGTGTGTCTTGTAGATGAAAAGTGGGCATTTGGTGTACGAAACAGACGTGTTGGCTGCCAGGCAGATACTGAACGAACACGAGGGATCAATAACTCGAGACAGCACCTTCAGGTGAGAGCAGCCTGTTTACACTGCCTTGCTACTCACTGCGATTTACTACACTTAGACTTAGAGCTGGTCATTGCCACATCTAAAGACTCTCTCTCTGTCACTTTTTGCCCAGGCTTCACGTCCAGTGCAGGTACAATGGCAGTCAGGAGGCTGACTTGCGAGTGAACCCAATAGTTTACACACATCCTCCCCCATTGCCTGCCACTATGGAGGGTCCTCTGCATCTGCAGCTGAGAATCGCCAAAGGTAATGCATGGCAACACCCTGACTTAAAAATAATAATAATCCTTGCATTTGATATAGTGCCTTATCACATTGAGACATCTAAAGAGCTTCACAGGATGTGCTGTAAAGTGAATCGACTGTATTTTGTGGGTGAAACATGGCAACCAGTTGCACACAGCAATGTCACACAACCAGACGTGGAATGCGTGACCACTTTTTATTTAGGAGATTATTGGCCCAGAAATTAGAGAAATTCTTGCATTCTTTTCAAATAGTGCCATTGGATCTTTAACATCCACCTAAAAGGGCAGATGGGACCTCGTTTTAACATCTCATCTGAAGGACAGTGCACATATACACGCCAATGATGCATTGGGGTGCCAATTTAGACTGATTCCAAATCCCGATTTGGGTTTGAACCTGCTAACTCTGAGGTGAGCGTGCTACCACTGTGCCAGGCTAACTCACAAAATGTAAGATGGTGGAGAGTACCATAAAGGTATTAGACAAGAGCTTCTCTCAGTATCCTGGCTGAGAATCCCCATATTTTTGTGTCAGAATAGCTTGGCTCAGTCAGCAGCCCTCTGGTATCTGAGTGAAGGTTGTGGGTTCAAGCGCCACGTCTGGGACTTTGAGCTCATAGTCCAGGTTGATGCTCCAGTGCAGTGCTAGATGGAGCACTGTATTGTCAGCGATGCCATCCTTCGGAAGAGATGTTGAAGTAAGGACCCATCGGCTTGTTTGTGCAGCTGAGAATCGGCAAAGGTAACGCCCTGATTTCTCCCCTCTCCCAACCTGTCCCTTGACACTCTGCCCTTTTCAGGTCGTGGCTACCAGACGTGGTACGTGGAGAGAGACTACCCTATCTTGAGGCGCCTCCGGGACCCAGTGTTTGTGGAAGTTCGTGTCCTGAACCGCAACGATCCATCCCTTGTGCTGATACTGCATCACTGCTGGGCCACTCCCACCTCAGAGCCCAGACACCAAGTTCAGTGGGATGTGCTGGTCCATGGGTAAGGAGGGCTGCTCTGGGGGTGATGGGGAGCTGGCGTTCTAGCCAGTGACAAACGTGGAGATGAGATCAAGTTCGGGAACCGGAGGGGAGTTCTCTCTCCTCTCTCCCTCTCTTCCTCATCCCCTCGCTGTCTCTCACTCCAGGTGTCCCTATACTGGTGACAACTACAAAACCCTCCCTATCTCAGTGGACGCTACTTCTGGTCTGCGGTTTCCATCTCACCACAAGCGTTTTGTAGTGAAGACTTTCGTTTTCTTGGCCAGGAACTCAGACAAGCCTCTGTCTGGGGAGGTGAGTGTCAGCAACTTGGCTCTGACTGTACACTTAGACTTACAGCTGCTCATTGCCACATCCAACCACCGTCTCTGTAACTCTATTCCCAGTTGGTAAAGTCACTTGAAATGAACTCTCCATCTCTGCTGCTCTCCAGGTCTACCTGCACTGCAGTGCTGAGGTCTGCTCCACCTCCAGGGGAGATGCCTGCTTCACTTCCTGCAGTCCAAGTGAGTGTTTCTCTTTTATTCTCTTTTCTGAG
Source organism: Callorhinchus milii (assembly GCF_018977255.1). Taxonomy (NCBI): domain Eukaryota; kingdom Metazoa; phylum Chordata; class Chondrichthyes; order Chimaeriformes; family Callorhinchidae; genus Callorhinchus; species Callorhinchus milii. Next base: position 121,165,015 of record NW_024704743.1, on the reverse strand, counting down.
GCCCTGACTGTTCTGGCTCTTCACAACAGTGATTGTTCTCACCCCCCACTCCACCCCTGCCTTGGGATGTCCATACCAAGCAAAACAAGCTGCTGTTACAGCATCTCCATCACAGCATCGTTGCATTTAACTGAACTCCCTGTATTATTGTGTAGTGAGTCCAGCTTCCAAATCAAGATTGAATTGATGTTTGATAGACCCAGATGCAATCTTCTTGTTGCTGCGTGGTGGCTGTTGTGCGACTGCTGCTGCTGGAGTGACTAATGTGACCGTTTCTCTTGGTAGAGAAGCGCAGAAGTGCTGATGAGGGGGAGGGTGTGCTGGTGTCGGCTGATGGACCCATCGTGTTCATACAGGATGGAGTCAAGGCAGCTGTGATGAACCCTGAGGAGGAAGGTAAATGAGTGCCCATCTTGTGGCCAAACCAGGGCTGTGTCTCACACAACCTGACCCTTTATCTCGCTCTCTCTATCCCCCCCACAGGTATTGGTGCTGTTACGGCTTCCCAGGTGCTGCCTGCGGTGGCTGCTGGTTTTTCGCTGCTCTCCCTGGCCATGATAACACTTGCAGTCGCTCTGTGCAGAGTGAAGAGGCCCCGTGAGGTGCGATATGAATCTGGCTCCTCTGATCTGTAGATCTATCTAATAAACTATAGTTGCCCTATGAAAAGCTGGCTTACTGTCTGTCCAAAATATTTTTGATTCTGTTTTTGGTCAGCCGGATGTCTAACACATGCAGAAACCCATCACCGCACTAGCTTGCCATTGATATTGCTGATAGCAATTCAAAATGTGTGTAGTGCAGGTTAGAATAACAGCAAATCATAGGTAACAATTCACTTGTGTGGCACCAATAGCCCTGATGCAATACAATGAAACTCTCCTTGTGTTGGATATAGGTAAATATAATGTTGGTTAAATTAATCCTGGCTTCTCCCCTTACCTCTGGTTCTTTCTCCTTTGTGTACTTCTCTTTACCATCTCTCCAATTTTTCCCCTTAAAATTAATAATACTTTTGATGTAGTATCTTTGAGATGTCTCAAACACTTCACAGAATATACTGTGAACTGATTCAACTATTTTGAGGGTGAAATGTAGCAGCCAATTGTGCACAGAAGTGTCTCAAACAGTTGTGGATTGAATGACCAAATAATTATTTTTTTAGCAATCGTTAACCAACTAATTAGTTTCCTACTTACTGTTAGATAAACAGAAGTGTGTTTGTGGAGTAAGGAAACTTACGTAAGGTTTCACCCTGCCTGGGAATTGAAACTGGGTCCTCATGTGCCAAGCAAGCACTCTAACCACTATGCTACAGGACTCCAAACTCACCTTATCTATCATTCCCCCACCACCACAGCACTTTCCTCCATGATATTTCTATCTTCCCTCTGCCTCATCTTGCTCCATCTCCACTGACTTCTCCTCCCACAATCTCTCCCTCCACAGTAACTTTGCCACTTGTAATGACCAACTCTCTCATCCTTGACACTGTTGCCCCATCACCTCTCACAGTCCTCCTCCCACAAGTCTCCCTTGGTACACCAGCCATCTCCACTCTCTTGTCACACATACCATCTGCTGAACACACCTGTGCTCCAATGTATACAAACTGCAGAGTGCTGGGTAGCTGCAGCTTGTGTACGGTGGAGCTGTGGATTTTAGTGAGCAGGGCATTTGGATAATAAATAATCCTAGCATTTGATATAGCACCATATCACATCCTTGAGATCTCAAAGCACTTAATCTCACCTGGATGTAATGAATGTATGAATAAGGGTGGCAGGAGCTGGGTGAGGGGTGAGATAAAACAGTGTTGAACTATATTTTGTCTCAATAAGAGTTGATTGCCTTGGAAAGATATACAAAGTGGTTTAATAGAGTATTGAATACAGATTGGTAAGATTTGAGACTACAGTTTATGCATCAAGTTCAAATTGCTTAAAAACTGCATAATTGCACCTCAAGATCACCTTTGACAAGTTTCCTGTTTGTCCAAACACCACCCTGCACATTAAGGCTTTGGCTTGCAGGGTTAATAGAACCCAAGTGGGAGGTTTCCTTTCTGCAGGCTAGACCCTGATTACCTCCATACACATACAATAATCACCCAGAGAATAGTTACTAATTGGTCATTGTGATAGACAAGTGTATGCTTGAGCTCTCACTAAGTGGATACCAGGAATTTCCTATGAGCTTCTTGCTGAGCAACACACGAATATTAAATGCACAAAATCTTTGCCATTCTGCTGCCTGCAACTCACATATCCCTGTCTATTGAAGGATGATTATAACAGAAGGTGTGAAAGTGGGGCAGAGAAGGTAAGCAGGGTTTCCTTGGGTAAGCAGGATGTGTCGCTCCAGGGAGAGAATGCATTCCATTCCAACAATCTATCTCTGGAATTTCCTTGTGAGTTGGATGCATGAAATTCTCAGTTTGGTTTGGATTCTCTTAAACATTGTGATGGGTTTCTGCGTGTGTCAGACACCAGACTGACAAAAAAAAGCCTGAGCACCAGCTGTTTCTCAGCTATTGGACAAACACCTGCCTTCACATCATGGGCAGAACTTTATAGGACAACATTACACGTTTCAGTCCTTGACCAGGACTACTTTCCTCCACCAGGTAAGCCTCAACCAGAACTCACTTATATCCTTACCCAAACACCACACCCTCAAACCAATCCTCGCCAGCTTCCACTGGTTCTGTCTGCAAAAGGATCCATGTGTAGTTAAGAGCAGTCATTGAACAGAGTGACAGCATGCCAGCTTTTCATGGGGAAGCCTTAGTTTATTAGACAGATCCACAGATCAGAGGAGCTGAATTCATACCACACCCCTCAGGGCCTCTTCACTTTGCACAGAGCAACTGTCAGTGTTAGCATAGCCAGGGAGAGCAGCGTAAAACCAGCAGCCACTGCAGGCAGCACCATGGAGGCAGCAACAGCACCAACACCTGTGAGGAGGGAGAGAGACATTGTGTGAGACACAGCCCCAGTCTGGCCACAAGAGCAGCGCTCACTTACCTTCCTCCTCAGGGTTCATCACATCTACCCTGACTCCATCCTGTATGAACACGATGGGTCCATCAGCTGATACTAGCACATGCTCCCCTTCATCAGCACTTCTGCGCTTCTCTACCAGGAGAAACAGGCACGTCAGTGCCCATAATAATAATAATCCTTGCATTTGATATAGAACGTTTCATGTCGGGAGGACGTCCCAAAGCGCTTCACAGAACACACTGTAAAGTGAATTGACTGTATATTTGTGGGCGAACGCGGCAGCCAATTGCGCACAGCAATGTCCCACACAGTCGTAGATTGAAAATGACCAATTTGTTATTGTTTTTGGTTTTGGAGGGATTATTATTAGGCTCTGTGTGGAGTAAGGAAACTTGCCCAAGGTTTCGCCCTCTGCCTGGAATTGAACTCAGGTCTCTCACTTGCAAAGCGAGTGCTCTAACCACTGAGCTACAGGACTCCACAGTATTATTATCAGCACTTCTGCGCTTCTCTACCAGGAGAAACAGGCACCTTAGTGCCCATAACAACTTATATTTGCATAGCACATTTCACATTAGGAGGACATCCCAAGGCACTAGACAGTCAGAGATTTGGACCAAAACTGGGGGTTGGGATCAGGAGGGGTGGAGGGTGAGCAATAGTGTGGTTGAAGAGGAGGATCTTGAGACAGGCCTTGAAGGAGGCAAGGGAGGGTGCAGCGAGGCAAAATAACTATAGGATGGAGTTCCAAAAAGGTGAGGGCTGTGAATTGATAGAGATAGGAACCAGCCTTGAGAAGAGTATAAAACTGAAACACTCACATGGACTGCAGGAAGTGAAGCAGGCATCTCCCCTGGAGGTGGAGCAGACCTCAGCACTGCAGTGCAGGTAGACCTGGAGAGCAACAGAGATGGAGACAGTTCAGTTCAAGTGACTTTATCCAACTGGGAATAGAGTTACAGAGACAGTGGTTAGATGTGGCAATGAGCAGCTGTAAGTCTAAGTGTACAGTCGGAGGCCAAGTTGCTGACACACACCTCCCTGGACAGAAGCTTGTGTGGGTTCCTGGCCAAGAAAACAAAAGTCTTCACTACAAAACACTTGTGATGAGCTGGGAACCGCAGACCAGAAGTAGCGACCACTGAGATGGGGAAGGTTTTGTAGCTGTCACCGGTATAGGGACACCTGGAGTGAGAGACAGCGAGGGAATAAGGGATAGAGCAGAGGGAGAAAGAGAACAAGAACTCCCCTCCGGTTCCCGAACTTGATCTCATCTCCACATTTGTCACTGGTCAGAAAGCCAGCTCTCTTGTCTAATACTTTTATGCTACTCTCCACCATCTTACATTCTTATATTTTCTGCGTCAGCCTGGCACAGTGGTAGCACTCTCGCCTCAGAGTTAGCAGGTTCAAACCCAAATCGGGATTTGGAATCAGTCTAAATCGGCACTCCAATACATCTTTGGTGTGTGTGTGTGTGCGCTGTCCTTCGGATGAGACTTAAAACCAAGGTCCCATCTGCAAGAATTTCTCCTAACTTCCGGGCCAACAATTTCCTAATTAAAAAGTGGTCACGCATTTCATGTCTGGTTCTGTGACATTGCTGTGTGCAACTGGTTGCCATGTTTTACCCACAAAATACAGTCGATTCACTTTACAGCACATCCTGTGAAGCTCTTTGAGATGTCTCGATGTGATAAGGCACTATATCAAATGCAAGGATTATTATTATTTTTAAGTCAGGGTGTTGCCATGCATTACCTTTGGCGATTCTCAGCTGCAGATGCAGAGGACCCTCCATAGTGGCAGGCAATGGGGGAGGATGTGTGTAAACTATTGGGTTCACTCGCAAGTCAGCCTCCTGACTGCCATTGTACCTGCACTGGACGTGAAGCCTGGGCAAAAAGTGACAGAGAGAGAGTCTTTAGATGTGGCAATGACCAGCTCTAAGTCTAAGTGTAGTAAATCGCAGTGAGTAGCAAGGCAGTGTAAACAGGCTGCTCTCACCTGAAGGTGCTGTCTCGAGTTATTGATCCCTCGTGTTCGTTCAGTATCTGCCTGGCAGCCAACACGTCTGTTTCGTACACCAAATGCCCACTTTTCATCTACAAGACACACTAATCAGTAATGAGCTCACTGGGCACACACACCCCTGCGCCCACACTTTTCAGTACATACCCGATGCTGGGTGCCACACGCGGTTACTGGGAACTGGAAGATCACCACATCTGTAGAGATGCTTTTGGCTCCACACTCCTTTCCTTGTCCCTCTTTCAGATGCACTGAGCTCAGGTTCAGATGAGGGACAGTCACGTCCTTGGTGATGACGATCAGGAATTCCCCATTCTTGGTGCAGACTAACAGGTGATGGAACATGGAATCAGTGCAGCACATTACATTTGAAGAGCAATAATGTTGTTTCAGTTACTCCTGTTCCAATGACTTTTATAATATTAATGATAATTAATTATATAATTAATATTAATGGGAAGGCATCCCCTTGGTGATTGGGGGCAGAAGTGGAGTGAAAGATGCAATTCGCACCTCCTCCAAGCTCAACTGCCTCCAATTCAACATTCTTGGGAATAGAACATTAGAATCAAGTCATTACTCTGTGGAGTAAGTCAGTCATCCTGTTCCTGTGCCAGGCAGCTCCACAGTCATCCAGGGCTCTGCTGCTGACGTACCAGCCTACCTGGCTCATTGGAGGACTGGGAAATGGTCTGGGGTTTAGGGATTCCTACTCAGAGTCATTTAATACTACAGCACAGAAGGAGGCCATTTGCCTCATTCCCACTCTTTCCCTATAGCCTTGTCACTTTTTCTTTAAGTATATCTCAAAAGTGAATGGCATAGTTATTATCGAATCTGCTTCCATCACCTTTTCAGGCAGTGCATTCCAGATCGCATCAACTCACTGCATTAAAAAAAAACTCCCTTCTTGTTCTTTTGCCAATTATCTTAAATCTGTGTTCTCTGGTTACAGACACGTCAGCCAATGGAAACAGTTTCTTCTTATTTACTCAATCAACCCCTCATAATTCTGAACACCTCTATTAAATCTCTCCTTAACCTCTGTTCCAAGGAGAACAATCCCAACCGTTTTGCATAACTGAAGTCACTCAACCCTGTAAACCAAAGCCCCAACAGGTAGGAGATATACAGGTTGTTCTATCTTTACAGGACAAAGTTCCGAGATCTCAACAATGTGATAAGCACTTCGTCAAATGCAAAGAGCATTATTGCTGGTTAAACTAGGGGATCCCAACTCAGCCTCTTTCTACCAGCGCTGCTTAACTGCACTCATTTCTGCCCAAATCAGCCTCAGGTTCAGCTCGTCTCTCCCCAGGGCCAATTCACAGCCACTGGCATTCCCATCTGGAGAAAACACATTTTTTTAAAAGGAATGATCACTGTTGGGGACTGAACTCAGAGGGATATTTTTGGCTCGCGTGCAGAAACATTCAAAGCAGATTTCTACAGATTAAGCAATACTTCAGGTATTTGTTTCAAGCTTTAGGATGATTGAAATACATAATAATAATAATCCTTGCATTTGATATAGCGCCTTATCACATTGTTAAAATGTCCCCAAATGCTTCACATTTGTAAAGTGAATTGACTGAGTATTTTGTGAATGAAATATGTCAGCCAATTGTGCAGCCTGGATTGAGTGGCAGAAGTTTTTTTAACAACCAGGTTCCTACCCATTGCTGGTAAGCATAGGCATGTGGAATTGAACCTGGGTCCTTTTGCTTGTAAGGCGAGCGTGCTAACCAATACACTAAAGGACTCCACACTAAACACAGACTTCTACAGATGAAGCAATGCTTCATGTATTGGTTTCAAACTTTGACCAATATGATTAAATTAAAATGAAAGCGGGAATCTAACAAGTAATAACCATTACAATGTCTTTAGTTATGAAATCATATTCTGTAAAATTTGCCTAAACAGTGACTACTGATAAAATCTTTATTATTATTATGAAAGGGCTACTTGCTGATGGGGAATTTTGCTGGGAAAATTAATGCTGGGGAATATGTTGACAACTCCCTTGATTGGAGTGGTCGCCTGGAGGATGGTGTGGGGCTTAAATAAATCCACATCCTTCCAACTGCAGGCTGACACCCGGCCTTGAGGTTATTCATGTAGTATTGAGGGGAATCAGTCCCAATTGTAGAATTAGGTAAGCAGAATGAATCAAATCCATAATGGTCCTAGTTGGACAAACAGCGGGAAAGCTTGCCAGATAGTGATATCAATGGCAAGCTTTGCGGTATTAGCTGGGTAGACTCCAGCAGTTACCCCAACACAAACTCTGGGGTCCCCAAGCCTTGGTTCTTGCCAACCTGTGCCTAATACTTTCGGGAATTAGGTAAGCAGGATGCATCCCTCCAGGGAGAGAGAGCGCATTCCATTCCAACAATCTATCTCTGGGATTTCCATGACTAGGTGGAATGCTTAGTTTGGATACTCTTAAACATGGTGATGGGTTTCCACATGTGTCAGACACCTACCTGACCAAAACAAAAAAATACCCCTAATGGGAGACAGTGTGCATTCAATTCCAAACACTAGAATTTCTATGTTTAGGTGGGTTGCATGGAACTGTGATTTAAGTGGCACTTAAGGCATTGCACCTCAGCTTAAGGCATTGTACCTCCTCACCTCAGGCACTGACAGCATCAGCATCCATGGTTGCCTATTCCACCTTGCTAAGCCAGTCTGGAAACTTGGCATCTTGTTTGACCCTCAACTATCCTTTCTACCCCACATCTGCGCCATGACCCGCTCTGCCTTCCCCCACCTCCGCAACATCGCTCGGCTCTGCTTCTGTCTCACACCGCAGGCCGCTGAAACCCTCATACATGCCTTCATTACATCAAGGCTCAACTATACAAACTCATTGCTTGTCGGCCTCCCTAAATCCTCCCTCCATAGGCTGCAGTTCATCAACTCTGCTGCCCATGTCCTCTCCCGCACCTGGCTCCATGACCTTATCAACCCCATCCGTGCCTGACTCCATTGCCTTCCCATCAACAGAGGATACAGTTCAAGATCTTGGTCCTCACCGTCAAAGCCCTTCATGGTCTTGATCCCACCTATTTCTGCGACCTCCCAAACCCCTACTATCCTGCTTGCTCCCTCCGCTCAGCAGTCTCTGGCCTGCTTCACACCCCCCGCCTCACTCGGCCCACTATTGGCGGGCGGGCCTCTTGACACTCTGCCCCCACCCTCTGGAACTCCATTCCACAGTCTCTTTGCCTCGCTCCTTCCCTTGCCTCCTTCAAGACCCATATCAAAATCCTCCTTCGACAGTGCTTTCGATCTCCCTGCTTCTCCCCTGCCCTCCACTTTGCTCGACCCCCAGCTCGGGTCCAAAACTCTGTCTGTCCAGCACCTTGGGACATACTCCTGATGTGAAAGGTGCTATACAAATGTAATTTTGTTGTTGTTGCTTCGTATGCACACATTGTTGGCTCCTTGTGGAGTAGGCTGGCTTCCCTGTTCATGAGGAATGTGAGGGATAGGCTTTGTATGAGATCACAGAATGTCTTTATCTGCCTTTATCACCTCAAGGCTGGACTATGGGAACTCTCTCCTCGCCGGCCTTCCCGGCACCTCCCTCCACAAGCTGCAGGTCATTCAGAACTCTGCAGCTTGTGTACTGTCCCGCACCAGGCTTCGGGACCACATCACTCCCACCCTCGCTCGCCTCCACTGGCTCCCCATCCCCCAGAGGATCGAATTCAAGATTCTCACCCTCACCTACAAGGCCATTCACGGCCTTGCTCCCTCCTACCTCTCCAACCTACTATCCCCCTACCTACCTGCCCGTACCCTCCGTTCCTCTGGCTCCGGTCTGCTCCACATCCCCCGCCCCAACCGTCCTACTATTGGTGGCCGGGCCTTCAGCCTCTCAGCCCCTAGGCTCTGGAACTCTATCCCCCAGTGCCTTCGCCTTGCCTCCTCCCTTTCCTCCTTCAAGGCCGATCTCAAGACCTTTCTCTTTGACCGTGCCTTCAGCTCCCCTCTCGACTCTCTACCCCCTCCTCGCTCCCTCCCTTCCCTCCCCTCACCATTTCCCCCCTGCTCAGGTCCTGACCCAACTGTACAGTGCCTTGGGACGTCCTCCCGACGTGAAAGGCGCTCAATAAATGGAATCTTGTTGTTGTTGTTGTTGTCATATGGCTAAGAGGAAACCCACCTGCATTTTGTTCATCAAGTTCCACAAGGCTTTCAACCCTTATGCCTCAAGAAGCCATCATAATGAAAATGGAAGCCATAGGAATCCATGGTCAAATCTTGTTTGTTATCTGGAATGTGCATTCCAGGTTCAAAATCTGTGCAAGAATCAATGGTGGATTCATTGAACCCAACCCTCATGAAAGAGGGATAAGGCCATTATCACCCACCTTATTTGATGTATTCATCAATGACCTGTTGGATAGCATTGAGGGAGATGGACTTGGCATATCTATTCCAAGCTTTTCTTGGACATGATTGTGTTGCTATTGTTTGTGGATGATATTGTGCTGCTGACGGACTCACCTGGAGAGCTTTTGCACCACACCTGCCATCTTAAACAATGGGCCACCTGGTGAGACATGATGGTGGGTATCCCAAAGTACAGAATCGTGCTTCTACATGGCTCAAGAGAAAACGTCTCAATTGTTGATTCTTTTTGGTACCTGGGGGTTGTGGTGGACAACAACTTTTGCTTGGACACTGTCCTGAGGGACCACGCAGAGAAAGAGCCAAGATCACATTGGTTGGACAGCAAGGTCCCAATGTAGGCAAAGCTTATGGTTCTTTCAGTTTATCTATATATCAATTGCCAGTGTTATGATCTCTTTTGTTCTCTGTATGTCAATGGTGAGTGTTTGTACCTCCCTTGTTCTCCATATTTAATGCTCATTGTTTAGACCTCTCTTATTCTCTCTATATATCATTGATTAGTGTTTAGACTTACATAGGAACAAGAGTAGGACATTCAGCCCTCGAAACGCAAAGTACTGCAGATACTGGAAATCTGAAACAAAAACAGAAGTCGCTGGGAACACTCAGCATGTCATGGCAGCATCTATGGAGAAAGGAGAGTGAGTCAACATTTCAGGTCTACATTCTGACGAAGGGTCATGGACCCAAAACGTTGACTCATTTTCCTTTCTCCATAGATTCAGCCCTCGAGCCTGTTCCACCATTCTATTAGATCATGATTGATCTGTACCTCAACTCCAATTACCTGCCTTTGCCCCATATTCCTTGATACCCTCACCTAACAAAAGTCCGCCCATTCTTGCAAATTTTAATGGATCCAGCATCCACAACCTTTTGGGAGAGAGAGTTCTGGATTTTCTCTCTATATTTCAATAATCTGTTAGGAACCCTTTTTCTCTTCATATAAATGGTAAGTGTTCAGTTCTCTCTGTCTAATCAGGGAACCTAATCAGAATCAGCTGAACGGTAGAGTTTGTGTACAAGTGTGACGTATGTTATGTGGCAGTTGGTATAACGTTAGATAAATTGTTATGGGAAAATGACAATATGCAGTGGGTTGAAGAGTTAAATTGGTTCAGAAGTAAAAAGTGAGTTTATCACAGCTGCAGCTCTCTCATTAATTGTTGATGTAACATCCTGGAATGTATTAATCAAAATCAGCTCACGGTTCCCATACCCAAGGACGGTCCTGGCTTGTTTAAACCAGCCTGTGAATCACTGTCAGGTGGGTGAGGACTTGTGAGGACGTGCAGATGCACACGGACCATCTATCTTGGTGTTACAAAGGGACAATGATAAGAGGTAGAGCTAAGCTAAACTTTGGTCAGTCAGGATTGGTCATCATGGTGTTCGGACTGAGGTGATGAGAGCGAGTGAGTGCATCTCTCGTTTCCCTCGATCTGTGACTCAAGCCACTCGACCTCAATTGTTACAGCAATTTCAGTAATATCAGAAGTAAAAGAGATCAGCAAATGGCATATGTAAAGAGCCTTTCACGTTGGGAGGATATGCCAAGACGTTGGGACAATCAGGGATTTGGACCCGAGTTGGGGATTGGGATTAGGAGGGGTGGAGGGCAGGGAGGGAGGGTAGGGGTGGGAGGATGACCGAAGCTGCACTCACAGACGAGGGTCTTGAGATGGGTCTCGAAAGAGGCAAGGGAGGGAGTGAGGCAAAGGCACTGTGGGATGGAGTTTCAAAGGTGTGGGCACAGATGCTGAAGGCCCGACCACCGGTGCTGGGATCGAGCCAGGCGGGGCGGGGGATATGGAGCAAGCTGGAGCCCGCTGAGTGGACAGGTCTATGTAGAGATAGCAGGTCACAGGTAATAATAATAATAATCCTTACATTTGATATAGCGCTTTTCACGTCTTCTCGACGTCCCAAAGCGCTTCACAGAAGACATTGTAAAGTGAATTGACTGTATATTTGTGGGCGAACGCAGCAGCCAATTGCGCACAGCAGTGTCCCACAAACAGTCGTAGATTGAAAATGACCAATTTATTATTGTTTTGTTTTGGAGGGATTATTATTAGGCTCTGTGTGGAGTAAGGAAACTTGCCCAAGGTTTCGCCCTCTGTCTGGGATTGAACTCAGGTATTTTGCTTGCAAAGCGAGTGCTCTAACCACTGAGCTACAGGACTCCTCCCTCAGGTCGGGAGGAGCAAGGCCATGGAGGGCTTTGAAAGAGAGGACGAGGATTTTGAACTCTATCTTCTGGGGGATGGAGAGCCAGTGGAGCCAGGCATGGGTGTCAGGGTCACAGAGCCTGGTGTGGAAACAATACATGAATACAGCTGAAACAAAACTGCTTGAGACCAGGACTTTTGATTCCTTAAATGAATGCTTGGTATTATTGCGTGGAGTCCTGTAGCTCAGTGGTTAGAGCACTCGCTTTGCAAGTGAGAGACCCGAGTTCAATTCCAGGCAGAGGGCGAAACCTTGGGCAAGTTTCCTTACTCCACACAGAGCCTAATAATAATCCCTCCAAAACCAAAAACAATAATAAATTGGTCATTTTCAATCCATGACTGTTTGTGGGACATTGCTGTGCGCAATGGGCTGCCGCGTTTGCCCACAAATATACAGTCAATTCACTTTACAGTATATTCTGTGAAGCGCTTTGGGATGTCTAGAAGACGTGAAAAGTGCTATATCAAATGCAAGGATCATTATTATTATCAATGTGCCAGATCCAAAGAATGCTCAATAGTTTCAGTGGCAGAGAAACGAGAAAGCAAGATATTTTGAGATTTGAGCCTACTGCTTGTGAACTTCTGAACTTTGATATTGTCACTAGAGTGAGATTGCTGTACGTGAGCATAACAGCCAATATTGTTGGTAGTAACCCTGCTTATTGTAATTTGGTCACTTACTCTGTTGACCCTGTATTTATTTCCCTTTGCTTTGCAGAGGGTAATAATCCCTCCACCAAAAAAAGAATGTGGTCACTCAATCCCATGACTGTTTGTGGGTCACTGCTGTGCGCAATCGGTTGCTGCATCTCACCCACAAGATGTACAGTCAATTCACTTCACAGTATATTTCTGTGAAGCTCTTTAAGACGTCTCAACTACATGATAAGACGCTATATCAAATACAAGGATAATTAATATTTTTATTATGCTTATTGAATTAATGCAACTTTCCTGCCTTATTAAGTAAACAAACTAAGTATAAAATCCATGTGACTATGGTTCCTCTGTTAACCTGACCTAATAAAGTATATAAATTCCGGCAAACCAAATAAGGTTGTCTTTTCAGATTTCAATAAAGTGGTTAACTTTACTACAACAACAACATTACATTTGTATAGCGCCTTTCACATCGGGAGGTTGTCCCAAGGCGCTGGACAATCAGTGTTTCGGACACGGGGTTAGGGAGTGGGGAGGCCAGGGGGAGAAGAACTATGAGCATGGTTGAATAGGAGGGTCTTGAAACGGGTCATGAAAGAGGAAAGGGGGCGCGGGAGCTGGGGAAGAGAGTGGTTGGGAAGGGGTGTGGTGAAAGTTTCTGGTGGACAGGGGGGTGATCGTTGTGGGGGAGAGGAGGGTCATTGAGAGAAGTACTGGTTCCTGGGAGCAGGGGAGTGGGGAGGGAATAAGGTGACTGGACCAATGTGGGCTTGCGTGTAGAATCATTGCATTATTACCAATGCTTCTGAAAAATCGAAAGGATTTCACAACGTTGGTGACACTGTGAGATTCAACACCACTGAAAGGTTCATAGACAATCACCGACCAACTCAGCCAATCATGCTTTGGCCTCAGCTCCCGCAGGATGGAGGCACCTCACAGGATCGTATCTAGTTTTCCTTTGTTGGCTATGTGGCGGTTAATACAGACCTCTACCTAAACTCTAAATTCCTGGTCACACTGATCAATCCTTCGCACCATCTCAGCCTCAACCAGCCTCTCCTTCCATTCCTTCATCGCCGCTTCCAAATCCAGGCCAGTAAGGGAGGTGTAACCCATCAGAGCAATCAGACCGATGCCGAACAGGTCCTTGAGACTGGCACAGAGCGCTTCCACCAAATGCCGGTTCCCCTGGGCGTACTCCACTGCAGTGATCAGGATGGGTTTGGCAAAGACGGCGGAGTTGCCCACGAACCCATCGTAGAGGGTGTGCAAATTCTGGTCGCCTTTAGTGACCTGGAAGTGCGTCAGGAACTCTTCCTTCTGCCTCTCCTGGTATTCTGGGGCCGAATCTAGGATCTGCATGTACTTGCGGAATTGGTTCTTGATGTTCTCCTTGATGGCGAAGTACTGGTGTTTTTCTCAATCTCGCAAAGGAGCCCAGTGATCTTGCCCGTCACCACATCCAGCTGGTTTCTCACCTCGTGGAATTGCTCCTTCATAAACAGCAGCTCCTCACTCTCCACGTTCCTCATTGAGAGCTGGACAACGGCCGAGGCAATGCCAAATATAGGGCTCAAGACTCCCGCTACTGAGGCCATAGCCTCCAAATTCTTCACTAAAGGCAGGACTTTCTTCATGTGCTGCAGATTGTTCACCAGATCTGCTGTATGCTGAGCAATACTCAGTATGCTGATCATGCTGGCTGATTACGTCAAGCTGGTTAGGGGGCAACTGCCTCCAAAACAACAGTATTAAAGTAGGTATACATCTCAGCCTGTGGCTCAGTCACTCTCACTCTCAAGCCTGTGGCTCAGTCACTTTCACTCTTAGCCTGCAGGAGGTGACTGTAAACTCAGTTGCACCTCACTCCACATGCCCATCACCCCAATCCTCACCTGCCTCCACTGTCTACTGTCTCCAGCGGATTGACTCCCTCACATAATAATAATCCTTGCTTTTGATTTAGTGCCTTATCACATAATTGAAACGTCTCAAAGTGCTTCAAGGAACTATACTGTAGAGTGAATTGACTGTATATTTTGTAGGCGAAATGTGACAGCCAATTGTGCACAGCAGTGTCCCACAAATGGATTGAATGACCAAATTATTATTATTTTTTGGAGGGATTATTACCCCCGGAAAACCAATCCACCAATCGACTAACAACCGGGTTCCCATTTACTACGAGGTAAACAGGCGTGTGGAGTAAGGAAATAATATGAAAACAGGAATAGAGAAGGTTAAGTCAAGATTTAATAGAGATGTTCAATATTCTGAGGGGTTTGATCAATAAGGAATAAATGAGGAGAAACTGTTTCCATTGACAGATACGTGTGTAACCAGAAAACACAAATGTAAGATAACTGGTGAAAGAACCAGAGGGGAGACGAGGAAAATTGTTTTTACCCAACGTGAGTTGTTATGATCTGGAATGCACTGCCTGAAAGGGTGGTTGAAACAGATTCAATAATAGCTTTCAAAAGGGAATTGGATAAGTACAGTACTTGAAAAGGAAAAATTGCAGGGCAATGGGGAAAGAGCGGGGGAGTGGGACTAGTTAGATAGCTTTCAAAGAGCTGGTACAGGCATACTAGGCCGAATGGCCTCCTTCTGTGCTGTAAGATTCTATGAATCTAATACATAATAATCATATGTCTTTATTTGTCAAATAATATTCTGCAAAATTTGCCTAAAATTCAGTTTAAAAGTAACTGATGCCTTGGTGACTGCTGATGAAGTCGCCATTATTATTATGGAAGGGCAATTTACTGGTGAGGAATATTGAAATTACTGCTGAGGAATTCCTAGGGACTGTTTAACTTTATATCTTAGAAAAAAATGCCCTGGACAGTGAAGACTATCCCTGCCTCTTGCCCCTATTCCCCCTCCACTTCCCCATATCATGTTAATACTCACTGTGTTCAGGGCAGGCTCCTCTGAGGCACACCTTCTCTGTCTAACATATGGGATGGGTTTCTTCCTGTTTACAGTGCACATTGTAAATACACCGGAGACCAGAGTTCTCTCCTCACTGTCGATTAACCAGTTGCTCAGCAAAGCCTCCGACAGACCAGACTCCCTGAATCGCAAGCTCTACCTAGGTCTTAAAGCCCCAAAAATCAGAAGTCTATCGATGCTGGATCCATTTGAATTTTTAAGACTGAGATAGATACATTTTTGTTAGGTCAGGGTATCGGAATATGGGGCAAAGGTGGGTAAATGGAGTTGAGGTACACATCAGCCATGGTCTTATACAATGGAGGAACAGGCTCAAGGGGCTGTATGGCCTACTGCTGTTACTATGTTCCAATTTTTCCATCCGTTTTACCCATTTCTTTTTCCTTTCCCTTTGTTTCTGTATAATAACAATCATCCCAGCAACTGAGCCTGCATTTTATCCCGTCGTCAAACCTCTCAAAATCCTTCAGGTTTTTTTTAAATATCAAGTGGAGTGACTGTTATTTTGTAGGCAAACCCAGCAGCCAATTTGCACACACGACATCCTGCTCTCATCTGGGACACCAGGAGGGAGATCTTTAACCTTAATAATCCTTGCATTTGGTACAGCACCTTGGAATCCTGCTCCGTTGGGTGGAATCCTGGATGAGAGAAAATTTTCTTCAGTTGAACGTCAACAACACTCTCCTGATTTGCTCCCGACAGCACCTCCTCACCTCTGGCGCTGATAGCATCACCATCCATGGATGCACACTCCACCTTGCTAAGCCAGTCCGGTATCTTGGGATCTTGTTTGACCCTCAACTATCCTTTCTACCCCACATCTGCGCCATGATCCGCTCTGCCTTCTCCCACCTCCGCAACATCGCCCGGCTCCGCCACTGTCTCACACCACAGGCCGCCAAAACCCTCATCCACGCTTTCATTACATCGAGGCTCGACAATGCAAACTCTCTGCTTGTCGGCCTCCCCAACTCCTCCCTCCACAGGCTGCAAATCATCCAGAACTCTGCAGCCCATGTCCTCTCCCGTAACAGGCTCTGTGACCCTTCCTCGCCCAACTCCATTGGTTTCCCATCACACAGAGGACACAGTTCAAAATCCTGGTCCTCACATTCAAGCAGAGAGGCATACGCTAGTGGGGGAAGAGAATTAGAAAACAATAGTATTCAAAAATTGGGTTTGTGGAGTCCTGTAGCGTAGTGGCTAGCATACTCGCCTTACAAGCAAGAAGACCCAGATTTGATTGCTGGGCAGGGCAAAATATTAGGCAAGTTTCCTTAGTCCACATGCCTCTGTTTACCTAGCAGTAAGTAGGAACCAGGTTGTTAGTAGATTGGCAGATTGCTTTATGGAGGTAATAAATTTGGTCACTGAACCACAACTGATTGTCCGACACTGCAGTGTGCAATTGGCTGCCATGTTTTGCTCACAAATACACAGTCAATATATTCTGTGAAGACCTTTGAGACATCTCAAATGATAAGGCGCTATGTCAAATGCAAGCATTATTATCATTATTATAGATTTTTGTAGGGGGAACAAAGTGATATTTAAAAGTATATTTTAACAACATTCCTTAAAGAACAAGTGTTTAAAAAAAGTAATTTCAACACGCTGAAGAATCCAAGATGATAGCCAAAGCTGTACAGTGTATTGTAGAGCTGATCATCTGTGGTGACTGTGATACATTCCCACTGCGGATAGCCTGGAGTTTATGATCATGCAAAATACAAATGGGCTATTGTTCAACAGGAGATACCAAGAAATTTTCCTTTACTCAGAGGATTGTCAATATATTGGAGCAGGTTCCCAAGGAAGGGTGGTTGAGGCCAGGAGAGTTGGGTGGGTAGTCTGGAAGGTTGAGATCAGATACACCAACTTGCATTTACATAGCGCCCTTCACGTGGGGTAGCATCCTGGATGGGCTGAAGGCCCTTCTTCATCCAAACGCATTATTTTGATCTATGAGAGAGGGAGAGAGCGAGATGGAGAAAGAGGGGTCCTAGTACTGACCATTGATATACAGAGAGAACAAAAGAGATCCTAGGAATGTAGGAACAGAAGTAGGCCATTCAGCCCTTCGAGCCTGTTGCACCATTTTATTAGATCATGGCTGATCTGTACCTCAACTCCAAATACTTACCTTTGCCCCATATTATTATCCCTTGATACCCTGACCTAACAACAATCTATCCACCAGAGTCTTGATAACGTGAATGGATCCAGCATCCACAGCATTTTGGGGGAATGATTCTCCCACCAGAGGAATTAGTTTCTACCCTATCGAACCTCTTTATCATTTTAAATACCTCAATCAGATCACCCCCCCAACCTTTTAAACTCAGGGGAATACAGACCAAGGTTGTGCAAACTTTCCTCATAATTTTAACTCTTTTATCCCTGGCATCATTTTAGTGTATCTGCACTGCACCCCCTTCAGGGCCAATATATCTTTCCTAAGTGCAGTGCCCAAAATTGAACGCAGTACTCCAGATGGGGTCTGACCACAGCTCCTAACATCAACTATTGGTTTACAAAGAGAATGAGTGTGCGTGTAAGTGTTACTGTGCATTTGTGGAGCCAGCACAAAATGTGTAATTCAGATCATTCTCTACGTGTACTGGAAGCCAAACAGAGTTCAGCTGCTCACTGTCCATTCCTTTATTACCGAGCTCCCATCGTCCAGCCACTCACTGGAAGGATACAACTTGCATTTGTACAGCTCCTTCACACAGGAGAACATCTCAAAGTGCTTCACAAGTTACAGATCACCTCTTCCTGACCAGCAAACCTTAACAAGGTCCTATTCCCCCTTACAAATTAATGGGAATGAAATAGAGCTTCCCTGGGAGAGTGAGCGAGCACCAACACAGAACCCGATGGAGAAAGTGCAAGTGCAGGGGAATGAGATGAGAGCAGAGAGCTCCAGTGGAGGAGTGAGCATCAGCAAAGACATGACGGGGGGGGGCGGGGGAGATAGCAGGGAATGGAAACAGAGCTCTAGGAATGAAGCGAGCACCAGATTACGAATATAGGACAGGAGAAGGCTATTCAGCCCCTCAAGCCTCCTACATAAGAACATAAGAAATGCTAGACAATAAAAGACCAAAGTCCATCTAGTTTGCCTTCCACCTTCCTGGCGGTCTGTCTACTAGATCATGGCTGATCTTTATCTCAACTCCATTTAAATAGACATGATGGAGGAAGGAGCAGGGAATGGAAGTGAGTGACTGATTTTATTTGGGGGATTATTGGTCAAGACACAGGGAGAAAAACTCCCTTCTCTTTCCCAATAATGCTGTGGGATCTTTGATGTCTGCCTGAGCAGGCAGAGGGGATCTCGTTTAACGTATCATCTGGAAAGACAGAATCTCCTGTCAGCCTGGCTCATTGGTATCTCTCTCGCCTCTGAGTCAGAAAGTTGCGGGTTCAAGTCCCATGTCGGGACTTGGATTATCTCCACATAGTGATCTCTCCCAGCGTTCCAGTCCCAACGCTCCCCAGCCGGTAATCCCGGTGTCTCGGTTCCCGACGTTCCCTGGCCGATCATCCCAGTGTCCCGGTCCCAGCCCTCCCTGGTAGGGCTCATGATCCCGTCTCTCCGGAGTCTATTTAATGTGTTCAAGTCCAGTGAGCGAGCAGGGCGGGATGTGACCTCCCACTCTGCTCCCACATCCAACACATCCACCCTGGAGTCCACCTCACTGCGAGGCAGGATGGAGTCCACAACCCTTAGAAACGCTTTAGGTTCCCGAAAAATCGGGGAATAAACTTTGCATGTTTTCTCTTCTCAGCTTCCAGTGATGCCTGGCTGGCCCCGTCCTGCTGCTGGGTGGACGAGCTGGACTGTGTCTTGTCCTCCTTCTTGTAGAAGACCTCGAACCTGCTGTAGACTCTCTTCTCCTTGCGGATGCTGTCCATCCTCTTGATGAGAATGTCCCTCTCCACCTGGCCTTTGGTCTCCTGTTGGCTCTCCGGGCTGGAGCTCGTTGGCTCTGGGGGTGACTTGGCCGATGGGCTCAGGGGTTGGTGGTCCACAGGGGGACTCAGGGAATTGGCCGGTTCCCCGTGCCCGGGCTGCAGGGCTCTGTGCATCTCCCCTCGGCTCTGGTTGTGGGCAGAGATCTGCTCCAGGATGACTTTGGTGTCATCACGCAAGTTGCTGCTGTATTTCACGTTGCTGGCAAACCGGCTACCAGAGAAACTCTGGCTGGCCTTGACTCCCGCCGCCGGGGTTGGAGATTTCTGAGGTTTCTCCTCTGCACTGGGCGAGGTCACCTCGGCAGCTGTGGCGGTGGTCTTCTCCCCACCGGTGACAAGAGGCGATGGCTGACTCCCACTTGGATTACTTGCCTCCTCCTTGGGCTTTTTCTCACCGGAGAAGTTTAGGAAGTTTTTCATTCTGAAGGAACTCCTGTGCGACAAGTCCAAAACTCCCTGGTCCTTGCTTTTCGCCAACTCGGAGTTCAACCCAGTGTCCAGAGACACGGTCGAGCCGTAGGTATCGGTGGCTGGCTCCACTATGTTGGTGGAGGATGCTCTACTCCGAGACTTGATGGACTCCAAGGAACATTTCAGACTCTCATTGAGATTCGGCTTGGAAACTGGTTCCTGGGCAGAGGACTGCTTGGTTTCGGGCTTGGTTTCAGTTGGAAATCTGTGGTCCTGAGATGGCTTTTCTGGAGCGATAGTGCCATTCTTTTGGGTCGGGCCCAATTCAGCCTTCTTCACTTCCTTTACCGCTGGCTTTTCCTGGTCTAATTTCTGAATGGCGTCTAGAACCTTCTTGCTGAGCTGCAGCTGCTCTTTGTTCCTCACTTTCTCTAAGCTGCTGATGACTAGGTTAGAGGCCTGGTGGGTTTCTGAGGGCTTATTGTTCTGCGTCCTGTTGCTCGGGATTTTCCCTGCAGACACCTCTCCAGTCTGGGGCTTGATGGCCTTGACTCCTCCGTCAACCGGCTTTGGACCGGACGTCTCGGATTTCTCTTGCGTCTCCTGGCCTTGGATCTGCTCCTGGACGCTGGAGAAGCCGCTCTTGCCTCTCGGGCTGTGCTGCTCAATTTTGGAGGAGTTGAAGATGAGAGAGGAGCGGAGCCGGGAGCCTCTCTGCAGCAGCGGGTTGATCTTGCTCCTCATGGACTCTTGTTTCATCAGCGTTGTCTCCTGCTCCTCAGCCCCTTGCTCAGGTGAGCCTGACTGATCAGCAGTGCGGGTGGTTTTCCAGGCCCTCATGTTCTGAAGGTAACTGCTGGATTGGTAGATGAAGTCCCTTTCAAAGGAAGGTCTCATCTTGCCCGGGTTGGGGGGCGCCTCATCCTCGAAGCCCTGGAATACAGAGGAGAAGTGACTTCCTTCCTCCATCCCCTCCTGACTTTCATCCTGGTAGGCACTGAGGTAGGAACCTATCCTCCAACTCCTGAGACCTTGCTTGGTTTGGTGATCATCCCCCTTCTTCAATACCGACTCCTGGAAAATCAGTTTCTGATCGAGGACTGATGTCTGGGTAGGCGATTTCAGGCAGGCATAGGTCTGCCCGATGCTAGGCCTCTTGGGTACGTCCACAGCAAACTGGTCATCATCCATCAGCCTACGGTCACCCGACCCCTGCCTCAGCCTGGAGCGCATCTCAAAGTCCTCCAGGTAAGGATCGGTAATGTCCTCATGCTGGCGTAGTCCTTGATGGTTGGATCTTATTCGGTCAAATAGATCCTGTCCAAAAGGTTTCTTCTCCAGGGACAGGAGTCCATCTCTGGCCCAGTTCCTCTCCAGGGGCAGCATCCTGTCTCCCTCCAATCGCTCGGACCTGGAGTCCATTTCGTCAAAGAGCTCGCCCCGTCGGGACAACTGCAGCTCTCTGGCAGTTGAGTAGCTCTCGTACGTGCCCTCGGCATAGCTCTGTCTCTTGTAGGAGTCCATCTCCATCTTCTTGGACCTCAGGATAGCACGTGACGTGGGGTCGAACTGGAATTTCTGCTGCTCGAAGCGCTGGGCGAACTGGGCCCTGGTGTAGCCCTGGTTGGTGACCCCCTCCATGGTCTGCCTGAATGCCTCATCCCTTCGGAAGGAGCGGAGGGGTCTGTCCGGGTCCACCTCCCCCCAGGAGAAACCCGAGTTTTGGGAATGCTGGTCTTCCTGGTGGTGGAGGAAGCTCAGGGTGGGGCGCTTCCTGTAACGGGGCTCGTAAGGTTGGACCGCATAGTAGCTCTCCATCTTTGGCATTATGCTCTCCACTCCGGGCAGGGGGCTGGACTGGGCGAAGAGGATACGGAATTCTTCATCAAAGATGTTCACCAGCTCGCCCTGGAAGCGGTGCACCATACTGCGGTGGATCTTCTCGAAGGACCACATGAAACTGCGGAGAAGAGGAGGAGGGACCTCAATCAGACATCAGAGAGCTGTCCATTATAATCCACGCTTCTAATAAAGCGCCTTATCACGTCGTTGAGACAACAGCAACTTCCATTTATATAACGGCCCTTAAGCAGGGTATCATCCCAGAGTGCTTAATTAGACATCTCTGGCAGTCAGGCAGACAGATAGACAGAGACAGACAGACAAATATACACACACACACAATACTTTCACCCCAGAGTTGTCTTGAAGAGTTTCACAACTTATATTTAGTCTGGAGACCTAGAGAGAGAGAGAGAGAGAGGGCAGCAGTAGAGGAATGAGCAGAGAAGGACTCACAACCTTTGGTCTCGGAGGTGATTGTGGCCAAGCCGGGCACAAGACCCAGACACAGAGAGTGTGAGGGAGAGAGGGAGAGAAAGGTAGATAGAGTGAGAAATATTTGAAAAGGAAAAATACGAAAATGTGTGTGTGTGTGTGTGTGTGTGCCGGGAGAGAAATGGCAGTGAGCGGAAAGCAACAACAACTTGTATTTATATAGCACCCTGAACATGGGATAGAGACCCGAAAGCACACACACGCATACATGTGCGTACCTGTAGGAGCCGGACAGCACCACGAGGCAGTCGATCAGCACAAAGCGCTCCATCAAGTTGCCGTGGAAGGACATGCCAGACCTGCAGAAGTATGTCTGGCCTTGGACAGTCCGCACCCTCATAAACTGGAGGCAGAACACACAGCGTCAGCACAGATCACACACCTGAGGCTCGAGGGGTTCAGTGGGGCTCGGGGGGTGGGGGGCAAGCAAGAGGGCCTGGGTTCAATTCCTGGGTAAGGCAAAACCGTAGGGAAGCTTCCTTACTCCACACGCCTCTGTTTATCCAGCAGTTAGTAGAAACCTGGTTGTCCGTCGATTGAAGGATAAATGTTGGTCACTCAATCCATGACCTTGTGTGGAGGACAACTGTGAATAACTGGCTGCCACGTTTCGGCCACAATGTCTATCCGCTTTACAGTATACCCTTTGAAGTGCTTTTGAGATATCACAATGATGTGATAAGGCGTAATATCAAATGTAAGGATTATTGGTATTATGAGCTCAGGAGAGTCAGTGGGAGAGCTCTAGGGGAGGGAGGGCATCACAATAAATTATAGAATGAGGATTCTTGAATTTAATGTAAAACCGTTTGATGTCGAAATGTCTGAAAGTGCTTCACAGGATCCACTGTAAAGTGTAGTGACAGTATTTGTAGGCCAATGCAGCAGTCAATTTGGCACAGCAATGTTCCACAAGCAGTCATGGAGTGAAATGATCAATTCTATCTGGGGATTGTTGGCCAGGATACTGGGAGAGAGAAACTCTCTTCTCGAATGGTGCCATGGGATCTTTGACATGCACATGAAGAGGTACAGAGGAGACCTCAGTTTAATCTCTCATCTCATCCCAAGGACGGAGTTTCCGGCAATGCAGGAAAGAAACATTCTAACCTGGAGGTTATTAGAACATGGAACAGTTCAGCACAAGTGGCTATTCAGACCAGAATAACACTCAAAAGGAAATTGCATAAATATTTAAAGAGGGAACAACATTAAAAAATATTGAAAAGGGGGAAAGAGATGAAAGAATGGGATTAGAGTAGAGAGCTCTAGTGGGGGAGCGAGCACCAGCACAGACACGATGGGGAGAGGGAATGAGATTAGAGTAGAGAGCTCCAGGTTTGTGCGATTTCCTAATTAAGAAAATGATTCAGTAAATTGGCCAGAGATAGCTCTTGGGCGGTAAAGCAAGGCTGACGTCAGCAAGATGAAACATTTATGATTGGCTGGTGGGCGGCTCCTTGCCAGGGAGCAGCTAGAGAATTTACTCAAAGATTAGAGAAATATTTGGAAAGGGAAAACATAGGGCACAGGTATGTGGAGCAAAACAGCAGCTCCACACAGCTCCCATCTTTCTGGTCAGCTGGACATTAAAGACCCCACGTGCTCCAATAGTAAAAAATAATCTTCGCATTTGATATAGCGCCTTATCATGTCATCGAGACGTCTCAAGACGCTTCACAGAATATATTGTAAATGTGGACTGTATATTTTGTGGACAAAATGCACAACCAATTGTGCACAGTGGAGTCCTGTAGCTCAGTGGTTAGAGCACTCGCTTTGCAAGCGAGAGACCTGAGTTCAATTCCATCAGAAGGCGAAACCTTGGGCAAGTTTCCTTACTCCACACAGAGCCTAATAATAATCCCTCCAAAACCAAAAACAATAATAAATTGGTCATTTTCAATCTACGACTGTTTGTGGGACATTGCTGTGCGCAATTGGCTGCCGCGTTCGCCCACAAATATACAGTCAATTCACATTACAGTGTGTTCTGTGAAGAGCTTTGGGATGTCCTCCCGACGTGAAAAGCTCTATATCAAATGCAAGGATTATTATTATTATTATTATTGCTCCCGGAAAGGAATTTGCTAATCAATTAACAACCGGGTTCCTACTTACTGCTAGGTACACAGAAAGTAAGGAAACTTGCTTAAGGTTTCGCCCTGCTTGGGAATCAAATCAAACCCGGATCCTCTCGCTTGCGAGGTTAAGTTCTCTAACCATTATGCAACAGGACTCCATCATTTTCATTCCGCTATTGGGAAAGAAAAGGGAGTTTCTCTCTCCTGCGACAGTGTGGAGAAAAAAAGAGAGAGAAATGGGGATGGTGTGAAGAAAAAGAGAGATGGTGTGAAGAGAGAGAGGGAGAGAGAGGAGGATGTGGAGAGAGAGAGGGAGTGTGTAGAGGAGAGAGAGATGTAGAGGGTGTGGAGAGCCAGAGAGAGAGAAAAAGAGGGTGTGGAGAGGGAAGCGGAGGTTATTGAGAGAGAGAGAGAGAGAGAAAAGGGAGAGGGGAAAAAGTGTGGCTAGAGAGAGAGAGATAGAGAGGGGAAAAGAGTGTGGAGAGAGAGTTAGAGAGAGAGCGTGCAGTGAGAGGGGAAAAGAGCATGGAGAGAGAGAGACACAGAGAGAGAGAGAGAAAGATAGTGGCGAGATAGGAAAGGATAAGGGCCCGAGCGATCACATCCATGCTAGGTAAGGCGAATGTTATTGAAGCCTCCTCAACCCTGGGAGGAGAATGAATGAGCTGAGTAGACCCAGAACCTGAGCCATCCCTACATCCACTACACAACCAGGCAGTGTCCATCCACACTTACAGCCACCCAGCTCACCGGTTAGACTGCAAACAGGGAATGAGTCACTGGTGGAAAGGGAGTGGCGTTATAACGATAATCCGTGCATTTGATAGTCCCTTGGGACATGGAAGGCATTATACAAATACAATTTTGTGTTTTAATAACGATAATAATCCTTGCATTTGATATAGCACCTTATCACGTCTTCGAGATGTCTCAAAAGCGCTTCAAAAGAATATAGAAACGCGGCATCCAATTGCACACAGCAATAACCCACAAACAGTCGTGGATTGAGTCGTAAAATTATTACTATTATTTTTTAAGGGACTAAAACCCATGAAAAAGCGATCCACCAATCGACTAACAACCGGGTTCCTACTTACTGCTAGGTAAACAGAGGCATGTTGAGTAAGGAAACTTGCCTAATGTTTCGCCCTGCCCGGGAATCGAACACAGGTCCTCTCGCTTGCGAGGCGAGTGCTCTAACCAATACACTACAGGACACCAGTATGACTGAGATTCTCACCTGGATCACACTGAGATTGACCTGACATTTCTTCACCATGTCCTGGAATTGGTGAGCGTGCAGCTCATCCAGGAGCACGTAGACGGGCACACCTCGATTTGCCACCTGCACCAGCTCCTCAAAGATGTCAATGTCAGTGAACATGTCCATTACAATGGCCACGACCTGTGGGGCAGACAACAGGTAAACAACATACAACAGCAGCAACAACAGATGCCTTCTGTGAAGCTGACTCCAACCTCCAGGGTGCACTGCAAGAGGTAGGACACTGCCTTGCAGCCAAAAGGCATTTGGTCATTATCATCTCTTCAAGGACAGCAAGGTCCATTGTAAGCTGGAGCCCTCCCTCCCCGCAGCCACTTCCCCTGCACAAATCACTACAATGATTCCATCCCACATTCCCTTCTTCATTCCCTGCCTTGCCTCCTTCCAGGAACGTCTCAAGACCCTCCCCTTTGATCGTGCCTTTGGCCACCCTCCTTTCCTCCATCCTCCCTTAACCCAATCCCCCACTCCACGGTCCAACCCCCCACCCACTTGGGTCCAAACCCCTGACTGTCCAGTGCCTTGGGACGTCCTCCCGATGTGAAAGGCGCTGTACAAATCTCATTTTGTATTGTATTGTATCCTTGACTTCACAAGTTTCAGCCCAGAATCTTATTGACTACATAATGCAGACCATGTTACGCTGTTTTATCTTGATGTTGGTTTGGGTTAAAGGTTCCACTTCCGGTGGAACAGTAGAACCAGAGGACACGGCCTGCGATTAAATACAGAACAAATCTGCGGAAATACTACTTCACTGAGCGAGCAGTAAATGCATGGAACAGGCTGCCCAGGGTTCCAGTCCAAGCAGAAAGTGTTGAATCTTTCAAGGAACAAATTAGATAAGATTTCTTCAGGAAATAATATCTCAACAACGACTTACATTTATATAGCGTTCTCCACGACAGGGCGTCCCAGAGCGCTTAACACTGGCGCGAGCCAGGGGGCGGGGGAAGGTGACCGTAGGCACGGTCAAAGAGGAAGGTCTTCAGGTGCAACCTGAAAAGGGGGAAAGAGGGGCGAGGCGAAGGGATTGAGGGAGGGAGTTCCAGAGTTTTGGGCGTTGTATCAAATGCAAGGATTATAAATAGGTCTGGTGTGCGTTCATGGGAAAACACTGCACGCAACACCTACACGGAGCCTAGAGTGGGGGGGTTAACCTGGAGATCGTCACTGGAACACCAGGAGAAACTCTTTCCTCTTTTCCAGCAATGTTGTGGATCTTTGACACCCGCCCCAACAGGACACAGACAGGACCTCGGTTTAACATCTCACCCAAAGGACGGCACCTCCGACACTGGAACACTCCCCCAGCACTGCACTGGAGTGTCAACCTGGACTGAGCTCAAAGTGCTGACAGACTGGCAAGCTACACAGTTTTAGCTGGTTAGACTCCAGCGGTTACCCCAAAGCAACACTCTGGGGTCCCCCAAGCCTTGGTTCTTGCCAACCTGCGCCTAATACTTTCTGGAATTAGGTAAACAGGATGTGTCTCTCCAGGGAGAGAGAGAGAGCGCATTCCATTCCAACAATCTATCTCTGGGATTTCCATGTGTAGGTGGGAGGCATGAAATTCTCAGCTCGGTTTGGATGCTCTTAAGTAGGGACATTGACCCCAGAACCCAAAGGAGCCCCTGGTTGGACCAGGTTCCGTGCCCTGTGACCGGCATCCTCTGCCCCGTGTACCTGATTAGCGGAACGGATCAGCCTGCGTGCCTCCTCTTTGATGCTCAGTGTGTCCGGAGCCGGTGGGTGCACGAAGATGGTGACGTCGGAGGGCTCCCTGTACCTGCCGATGTCAGGCCAGCCCAGGTCCAGGGCGGGGGCGTCGATGTCTGTGTGGACCGGCCAGTAGGTGCCCGATGAGTCCGACTCGTTGTAATCGCTCTGGCTGTGTGGCTCCTCGTCCAGGGCCCTTGCGGGCTTACGCAGGTGTTTATTGATGTGCTCGATCTCACTGGTGCTGAGGAACTCCACCTGCCGCTCATCGGCCAGAAAGTGGTAGTAAGAGTCTATGCCCTGCTCGGCCAGCACGTCGATGGCCAGCCGGTAATACTCCTTGTAGTGCGGGGGCACATAATTGGGGTCGTTCAGCATCTCCCCCAGGGAGGAGCACTGCGAGCGCCGAGCCATAGCCGCGTGGCCAACCACTCCGTCCACACCACACCTGGGCACAGCACACCTGGGCACAGCACACCTGGGTTAGTCAATGCCACATTCCCGCAGGTAAAATGCACACACACACTGGCAAACACACACACACAACTGTTGATAGATTGTTGGTAGGTCAGCGATTTAAGGGATATGGGGAGAAAACGGGAAATTGGAATTGAAAGTATTAGTTGAGGTACAGATCGGCCACGATCTAATTAAATGGCGGAACAGGCTCGAAGGGCTGAATGGCCTCCTCCTGTTCCTATGTAACTGACTAACGCACGTGCACACACACACACACACAGAAACACTGACAAACACACACACACAAATATACACACAACAACTTGCATTTTCAGAGCACCCTTCGCGCAGGGTAGCGTCCCGGAGTGCTGTGCCCACATCTGGGCACATCGCACCCGTGTTAGTCAACACCACACTCGCACAGATACAATGCACACCCACACGCGCACCTGGGGACAGCACTGTTGAGTTAATTCAACTTCACACTCTCACAAGTAACTTACACACAATGACAACAAATTGTATTTGTTTAGCGGCCTTCACGTTCAGAGGACATTCCAAGGTCCTGAAACACACAAATGGTTCACACACACACACACACACACAGGTAAGTCTCTCTCTCTCTCACACACACATACAGGTAAGTCTCTCTCTCACACACACACACACAGGTAAGTCTCTCACACACACACAGGTAACTCTCTCTCACACACACACACAGGTAAGTCTCTCTCTCTCTCACACACACATACAGGTAAGTCTCTCTCTCACACACACACACACAGGTAAGTCTCTCACACACACACACACAGGTAAGTCTCTCACACACACACAGGTAACTCTCTCTCACACACACACACAGGTAAGTCTCTCTCTCTCTCACACACACACACAGGTAAGTCTCTCTCTCTCACACACACACACACAGGTAACTCTCTCTCAAACACACACACACACACACACAGGTAACTCTCTCTCTCTCTCACACACACACACAGGTAAGTCTCTCTCTCACACACACACAGGTAAGTCTCTCACACACACACAGGTAACTCTCTCTCTCACACACACACACAGGTAACTCTCTCTCACACACACACACACACACTAACTCTCTCTCTCACACACACAGGTAAGTCTCTCTCACACACACACACACAGGTAAGTCTCTCACACACACACAGGTAACTCTCACACACACACACACACACACACAGGTAACTCTCTCTCTCACACACACAGGTAAGTCTCTCTCACACACACACACAGGTAAGTCTCTCTCTCACACACACACACACACACACACAGGTAAGTCTCTCTCACACACACACACACACACACAGGTAACACACCTGAGCCGCCGCCCAGTTCTCAGTGAAAGCAGCGAAACCAACACCTTGTTACGGCTCTGCCCTCATCTCAGGTTATACTCCTAACCCCTCTCCCCCACCCACACCCCCCCACCCACACACACCCCCCACACCCCCCCCCCACACACACATACCCCACCCCCACCCCCACACACACCGGGATCGGGGAGTCAGCGCTCCAACACCGGGACGATCCTTGCGATCCACATCCGGAGGGGAGGGGTTGGTGTGGCCACTCCCAGGAGGGTGTGGGTGACAGGACACAGCACCCCGGAAGGCAGGACTACCCCCCCCCCCCCACCCACAGCAAAAAGATTCCATCAAACAGTCAGAGAGATACAGAGAGAGAGAGAGAGAGAGAGAGCGCAGAGTCGGAGAGTTTGACTCTCAGAGATGGGGATTTTGCAGAAAATTCTAGTCTCTGTTCCCCCTCATTTTTTACGCCCCATTTCTGCAAATGTAACACGTCGTTCCCCCCCCAACAAAAATGGGGAAAGAAACCCTCGACCAGGAGACAGCCTTCCAGACTGGGAGCTGACCGCGCGCGGGTGTCCGCCACTCCGCAGAGCCGCGGGGGAACGTGGCCCCCACTCTTCACACCGTCTCCGGCAATCGGAACCGAGATTGCAGTTCCGCCACCTCACAACAACAACAACAACTCGCACTTGCAGCGCGCCCGCCACGCAGGGTAGGGTCTCGGAGTGCTTAACGGTGGCGGAGCCCGACTCCGAGCCGGGGGGGGAGGGGGGAGGGGTGGGGGCGGCGGTCGTAAGCACGGTCGAAGCGGAAGGTAGACGTGGAGTAGTGACGGGAATAATAATCCTCGCATTTGAGATAGATAGAGCCCTTATCACGTCGTTCACACGTCCCAAGGCCCCTTCGCAGAATTGATCGGGAAGTGGATTACTGTGGGCGAAACGCCGCCGTCAATTGCTCACCACAGTGCCCCGCAAACAGTCGTGGATTGAGCGGCCACATTTTTTTTGTGGTGGGGGGGGGCGCGGGGGAGAAGGGTTGTTAACCCTGGAAAGCAATCCGCCAATCGACTAACAACCAAATTCCTAATTACTTAACGGAAGAGTAAGGAAACTTGCCTGCCCGTGAATTGAACCCAGGTCCTCTCGCCTGCAAGGCAAGTGCGCTAACCACTGCCCTACGGGACGCCACAGTGTAGTAAACGTAGGGCTGATGGAGGGATGGAGGGAGGGAGGAAGGCGGAACCAGAGTATCACGTATCTTGCCACCATCACACGGAAATTTCTCAAATTCTGGAATGGAGTACGCTCTCTGCCCAGAGAGGCACACCTTGCTTTTCTAACTCCGGAGAGTATCAGCGCAGGTTGACGAGAGCAAAGGCTTGTTGTGCGTTAGAGTAACCACTGGAGTCTAAGCATCTGAAACCATTGATATCGCTGTCTGGCAAGCTTTCCCGCAGGGTGACCGGTCTGCCCTTCCGAGTCCTGCCAATGAGCCAGGCTGGATATGCCCCATGTCATCAGCAGTGCCCTGGGGTACTGCGGATCTGCCTGGGTCAGAAACCAGACTGGAGACCGCCACAGAAGGTGGGCTCAATTCTGATCTTCAGTTGTCGAGCGTGTTACCTTGGAGTTGCTTTAGCCCTGAGGAGACCCTGCTTACCTTCCAAACAAAGAGGCGTAGTCATTAATGAGCATTTTAAAGCCAGTTTATCATGAGGGCGTGTTAAGTGTCTGAGCTGAATGAAAGTCCTCTGTGAGGCTGGAGCGACCACACCCAGATCTCTGCCCGGTCCTGTCATTCCCTGCTCGGAATTCCAGATCTCTCAACTCACTTCCTGTTCCCCAGCTCCTCCTGCTCCCTGGGCACACAGCGAGCAAGTCTCACTCTGCGTACTCAGCGACTGCACAGTCACCCAGTGAGGGAGCCCCAACTCTTGTGTATGCAAGAGTACACAACAAATTACATTCGTATAGCAGCTTTCTCTCTGGGGTCCCCAAGCCTCGGCTCTTGTCAATCTGTGCCTAAGACTTTCCAGAATTAGGTAAGCAGGATGCATCCCTTCAGGGAGTGAGAGAGAGAGAGAGCGCTGTCCATTCCAACAGTCTATCTCTGGGATTTCCATGTGTAGGTGGGAGGCGTGGAATTCTCAGCTCGGTTTGGATACTCTTAAGCGTGATGGTGGGTTTCCGCACGTGTCAGACACTCGGCTGACCTCCCAAAAAAAGGAAACTCATAGGCTTGGGGCAACAGCTGCTGGAAGGTGCTACCAGGACTCCGAGTTTGTGAACCGTCCAGCATTTGGAATCCACCTTGATTGGTTTGAGAGAGGCGAGAGGTACTGCTCAAAGCTGCACTTCCGACTGGTGGAACCATCGCTCAATGGGAGCGGATGTGTGCCCGAGCGTAGGCAGGAAGGTGGAGGCAATGCTCTCATGCATTTCACACTGAGCTGTGTTGCCCACCGGGAGGCTCTCAGGGAGTTCCTGGTGTGTACCATCCACCTAGTGAGGGCTCAAACCCACATTTGTTGGATGTCAAAAGACCAATTAATGTCTATCTCCTTGGAGCTGAACTGGCTCCAAGGTGACATCTTTGGCAGTGGAATGTTGGAATCGAGCCCTTTGTGGTGGTCTCGATAGTCCGGTTCCTGAGCCAGGTGGGTCTCATTTGCTCCAAGGCACTGCTGATGACAGCACAGCACGTCTGGCAGGACCTGGAAGAGCAGACCAGTCCCTGGCTCAGGGAGTCTTCCCACTCAGCTCCCCTTAACCCTGCAAGCCAAAGCCCTAACCGGTAGGGTGGTCCTGGCTGGACAAGCAGCGGGAAAGTTTGCCAGACAGTGATATCAATGGCAAGCTATGCGGTTTTAGCTGGTCAGACTCCAGCAGTTACCCCAACGCACACTCTGGGGTCTCCAAGCCTTGGCTCTTGCCAACCTGCACCCAATAACAACAACAACAACAACAAGATTCCATTTATAGAGCGCCTTTCACGTCAGGAGGACGTCCCAAGGCGCTGTACAGTTGGGTCAGGACCCGAGCATTGGGGGGAAATGGTCAGGGGGAGGGGAGTGAAGGGAGGGAGCGAGGAAGGGGTAGAGAGTCGAGAGGGGAGCTGAAGGCACGGTCAAAGAGAAAGGTCTTGAGACCGGCCTTGAAGGAGGAAAGGGAGGAGGTGGCGAAGGCACTGGGGGATAGAGTTCCAGAGCCGAGAGGCTGAAGGCCCGGCCACCGATGGTAGGGCGGTTGGGGCGGGGGATGTGGAGCAGACCGGAGCCAGAGGAACGGAGGGTACGGGCAGGTAGGTAGAGGGATAGTAGGTTGGAGAGGTACTCTTTGGAATTAGGTAAACAGGATGTGTCCCTCCAGGGAGAGAGAGCGTATTCCATTACAAGAATCTGTCTCTGGGATTTCCATGTGTAGGTGGGAGACATGGCATTCTCAGTGTGGTTTGGATACTCTTCAGCACGGTGATGGGTTTCTGCATGTGTCAGACATCCGGCTGAGCAAAACAAAATCCAAGCACATGGCAAATTCAAAAGGAAACCTCCCCTTTAGTTATTTTATTGCCTGTCTTAAAATGGGGCTTCTCCCAGTGGACCTTTTGAGCAGTAAAATAATCGATCACTGTTTGCCCTGTGGTAATCTTTGCTAATCTGGCAGACCTTGATCAGATCGTTTTCCTTCTCAGCTCCGGTGAAGAAAAAAGCCCCAGTTTCTCTCATTTCACTTCAGACCTGAATAATCGCCTGTTACCATCGGCACCTGTTCTATAAATAGTTTGCAGGCCAGGCGAACGGCATTCCTCCCCAGTGCTTTCTGCGAGGGACACCCAACCGGCAGCTCATTCTTGTATCATTGCTAAACTGAAACCAGGGTGGAGTCCACAGAGAGGAATGTCATTCAGATATTGTGACACCGCGTTGATGTGTTAACAAGGACTGAGATTAGCCCCACCCTGCCCGGTCTGACCCCGTCACACCCACTTTCAGCCTGATAGTCTCACTCTCAATCAATCCGATTCTCCCAGCCTGACGCTCAGTCACGACAACAACAAATTACATTTGTACGGTACCTTTTACGTCAGGAGGATGATCCAAGGCGCTGGACAGTCAGGGATTTGGACCCGAGCTGGGGGTTGGGATGAGGAGGGGTGGAGGGCAGGGAGGTTAGGGGGAGGAGGTGAACCAAGGCTCGGTCGAAGAGGAGGGTCTTGAGATAGGCCACGAAGGAGGCGAGAGAGGAAGCGAAGTGAAGGGACTGTGGGATGGAGTTCCGACAGGTGGGGGAGAGAGGCTAAAGGTCCAAATGCCAATGGTGGGCTGGCGGCTGGTCTCGGAGCTGACCGGAGCCCGCTGAGCTCGATATGGGACTAGTGGAATCAAGTCTGTTACTAAGCAAGTGGGTGGGACAGGGTGGGTCTAGGACAGTCATTTGTGAAGGGCCTGTTGCTATGGTCACAAGATAGGTCGGATTAGGTGAACTCCAGATTGCTTCACCTGCCAAAAACATCATGAGCTGCAAATGAATATGATTTGAATCTCACGTGCGGGGACTTTGAGCTCAATGCCCAACCAAGAGCACAGCTGGGAGGGACAGTTGGTCAGAGGTAATGTTTTTCTATAATCTATAGAGAGAGAAAGGGTGGGAATCCCAATGAAGGGATGTTGAGGAATAGCCGAGGATCCTTATCTACAGAAAGGAATGGCATTGTTTCTATATTTTACTTTTATGATGATAATAATAATCCTTGCATTTGATATAAAGCCTCAGAACGTTGTTCATAGAAAATACCTTAAAGTGACTAGGCTGTTTATTTTATGGGTGAAATGTGGCAGCCAATTACGCACAACATTGTCCCACAAACAGTCCTCGATTGAGTATCCACATTTTTCTCTCAGAGAATATTAGGGTCTGCCAATCAACTAACAACCGGGTTCCTACTTACTGCTAGGTAACTAACGTGTGGAGTAAAGAAACTTGCCTAAGGTTTTGCTTTGACCAGGAATTAACAACAACAACTTGGATTTATATAGCGCCCTCCACACCGGACGGCATCACAGAGCGCTTCACAGTAACGGATCCCGGGGCCGAGCGAAGGGGAGGGGGAGGAAGGTGACCAAAGGCGCGGTTGAAAAGAAACGTCTTCGGCCGAGGTCCCTTTAAACCCCCATTAAACCCAGGTCCTTTCGCTTGCGAGGTGAGTGCTCTAACTAATCCGATACAGGACTCCGTTTGTTGTAAAGTGTGGTAACTGTATATTTTACCCCAGGAAAGCAATCAGCCAATCGACTTGCAACCGGGTTCCTATTTACTGTATACAGTCAATTCACTTTACAGTGTATTCTGTGAAGCGCTTTGGGACGTCCTCCCGACGTGAAAAGCGCTATATCAAATGCGAGGATTATTATTATTATTATTACTGCTAAGTAAACAGAGGCGTGTGGAGTAAGGAAAATTGCTTAAGATTTTGCCCCTCCCAGGAATAGAACCCAGGTCCTCTCACTTGTGAGCACTCTAACCAATCTGCTACTGGACTCCATTTAGAATAATCCTTATTGAGACATCTCACAGGGTTTACTGTAAAGTGCAGTGACTGTGTTTCTGTAGGCGAATGGGGCAACCAATTTGCGCACAGCAAAACCCCGCAATCAGTCATTATTTGGGATAGGATTGTTGGCCAGGACACAGGGAGAGAGAAATTCCCTCCCTCCGAGACCCTCATCCACGCTTTTATTACGTCCCAGCTTGACTACGCCAACTGCCTGCTCGCTGAACTCCCCAACTCTTCCCTTCACAAGCTGAAGATTATTCAGAACTCTGCAACTCGTGTCCTCTCCTGCACCAGGCTCTGGGAACCTATCAGTCCCGTTCCTGCCGGGGCTTCACTGGCTCCCCATACCTCAGAGAATCAAGTATAAAACCCTTATTCTCACTTACAAAGCTCTCTACGGTCTTGCTCCCCACCACCTCTCCGACTCATAACCTCATATCAGCCTGTCCGGTCCCTCTGCTCGGTGGACACTGGACTGCTTCAGGTCCCCCACATCTCCCGGCCCACCATTGGCAGTCAGACATTCAGTATCTCTGCCCCCACACTCTGGAACTCTATCAACAACAACAACAACAAGATTCCATTTATAAAGCGCCTTTCACGTCAGGAGGACGTCCCAAGGCGCTATCCCGCAATCCCTCAGCCTCACTCTCTCTCTTGCCTCATTCAAGTTCTGTCTGAAGACCTTCCTCTTCGACCGTGCGTCCGGCCACCCTCCCACCCCCACCCTGCCCCCCCCCCCTCCCCTTCTGACCCCAACTCCCAGCTCGGGTCCAAATCCCCTGACTGTCCAGCTCCCTGTGACATCTTTCCGATGTGAAGGGCGCTATACGAGTGTAATTTAATAA
The DNA here is from genome assembly GCF_018977255.1 of Callorhinchus milii. NCBI lineage: Eukaryota > Metazoa > Chordata > Chondrichthyes > Chimaeriformes > Callorhinchidae > Callorhinchus > Callorhinchus milii. Next base: position 121,129,661 of record NW_024704743.1, on the reverse strand, counting down.
TAATAAAATAAAATTACTATTAATTTGTTGCTGTCGTTCATCTCGTTGAAATGTGCAGTGGGATCTTTAATGTCCAACCGAACAGGCGCAGACGGGACCTTGGTTTGGAGGAGTTTTAAAGTCCCTGACATGGGTTGTGCAAACGAGGGGTGAATGGGTTAAACTCTTGACAGGAAGCACTCCCTCCCAGTTTAAAGGCTGAGAGTAATTGACAGACCAGCAACAGTGAGTCACTTGCAACCTTTGATCTTTGGAATGCTATCTGAGTGAGTTGCTGGAGAGAAGATCCCTCAGGTTATTCCTGATCAGTTGATGCTCAGCGTCATCAGTGAACAACACCTCACGCCAGCTGCAAGTGGTGTTTGTTTTTGGTCAGCCGGGTGTCTGACACACGCAGAAACCCATCTCCGTGCTTAAGAGGATCCAAACCAAACTGAGAATTCCCTGCCTCCCACCTACACACGGAAATCCCAGAGATAGATTGTCGGAATGGAATGCCCTCTCTCTCCCTGGAAGGATGCATCCTGCTCACCCAATTCTGGAGATTATTAGGCGCAGGTTGGCAAGAGCCAAGGCTTGGGGACCCCATAGCGTGTGTCTTAACCAGTTAAAACGGCATAGCTTGCCATTCATAGCACTGTCTGGCAAGCTTTTTCGCTGCTTGTCCAGCTGGGACCACCCTACCCATTAGGGCTTTGGCTTGCAGGGTTAACAATCCCGAGGGTAATAAATAATTCCTTCAAATATAAATAAATTGGTCACTCAATCCAAGACTGTTTGTGGGACCCTGCTGTGTGCAATTGGCTGCAGTATTTCACCCACAAAATGTACAGTCAATTACTGTATATTCTGTGAAGCGCTTTGAGATGTCTCAAAGTCGTGATAAGGTGCTATATCAAATGTAAGGATTTTTATTATTGTTATTAACAGTTGCTGAGTGGGATGACTCCCTGCCCCCATTGACTGGTCTGCCCTTCCAGGTCCAGCCGATGAGCCAGACTCTGGCTGCAGCCTACACCGTGCACACATGTGCGAGTGTTTACATACACATATATACGCAAATACACATACATACGCGCGCACACATTTACACATGTGGACATGCATGCATACACATATGCATGAATATACATATATATACACGCGCACACACTCACACACACAAAGGGAATAATTGGGTCAGTAGGGTTGAAGGAAGGAGGTCACAGAGGCATGGATGGATGAGACTGTGGAGGGATTTAACTGATAGGATGAGGGTGATAGGCGTTAAACCGAGGCCCCATCTGCCTAATCAGAAAGAGAATAGAGTTTGTTCTGGTATCCTGGCTGACAATCCACCAATAAACTCTACAGTTCATGTCCTCTCCTGTCCCAGGCTCCATGAACCTATCACCCCCATTAGTGACAACACGGGTTAGAGATAGAGTAAAGCTCCCTCCATACTGTCCTGTCCATATTCTCAGGTCAGGGTTAGAGACACAGTAAAGCTCCCTCTGCACAACAGAGTAAAGCTCCATTAATTCAGAATTGGCTGAGGGAAAGGAGCAGAGGGTCTTTGTTAGGAGAGCAGAGGTCACAATGGGGGAGAGGTATTAATCAGAGTGCCTCTGGGGTCTGTAATGGGAGCCCTCCTGTTCCTCATTTATACTAATGACCTAGATTTGCAGCCCCAGTGTAAAAATTTTTGTTTTTGCAGGTGACACCAAGTTGGGGGTAAATGTGGAATCAGAGGAGGTAGCAAAGGTCTAACAAAGAGCTGGAAAGAGTATGTATATATGACAACTGGTATGACAACTGGCAAATGCAGATTAATGCAAAGTACTACACACAGGAATTAAGAAGAAGAAACACAAGCACTCTATGGATGGGAGAGCACTATGGGAGCGACAAGGTTGATCCCCAGTATTAAGAGTTACGAGCTATGAGCACCCACAACAACAACAACTTGCATTTATATAGCACCCCTCACCGAGAGTAGCGTCGCAGAGAGCTTGGCAGAGGCAGAGCCCGACACCGAGCTGGAGGGAGGGGGGGAGGTGACTGTAAATACAGTCAAAGAATAAGGTCTTCAGCTGCGACCTGAAGATGGGGAAGGAGGGAGCAAGGTGGAGGGGTTGAGAGAGAATGTTCTAGAGTTTGGGAACATAATGGCTGAAAGTGTGGGCACCAATGATGGAATGGAGGGCATGAGTGACAAGCAGAAGGCCAGAGCCAGTCCAGTGGAGGCAGTAGGTAGTAGGTGGGGAATAAGTCGGAGAGGTAGGGAGGTGCCAGGGCATGAAGGGATTTGAAGACAAGTGTGAGGATCTTAAAGTCAAGCAACCCCGAGACAAGTGAAGGGCTTTCAGTCTTGAGAGAAGAGGACACAGAGGGGATCATATAAAATCAGACTGAAAAAATAAACCCAGCTCAATCTTTAGGGTGCACCGAGACGGTAGAACAAGAGGACGTAGGTTTGGAGTTTCAAAGGGCAATTTCAGGAGAGACATAAAAAGGGGGGAATAATCCCTTAAAAAAAATTTGGTCACTCAATCCGCACAATTGCCTGCCATGTTTTGCCCACAAAATATACAGTCTCTACACTTTACAGTACATTCTCTGAAGTGCTTCGAGACGTGTCGAAGACGTGATAAGGCGTTCTATCAAATGCAAGTTTTTTTAAATTATTATTATAGACATAAACCAGGAAGTTTTCGTGACCCTAGGACCCCACCCTCACCTGGCTACACTAGCTCCCCATCCCCAGAGGATAGAGTTCAAAATCCTCGTCCTCGCCTTCAAAGCCCTCCGTGGCTTTGCACCTCTCTACCTCTGTGACCTGCTGACCCCATATCAACCCGTCCGCTCCCTCCACTCAGCTGGCTTCGGCCTGCTTCGTGTCCCCTGCACTGTCCTCCCTACTATTGGCGGACGGGTCTTCAGCCTCTCTGCCCCCACCCCACAGTCCCTTTGCCCTCACTTGCATCCTTCAACAGGGCCTTCCATCACCCTCTTACCCCCACCCTGGCTGCTCTCCACCCCTCCTAATCCCAACCCCCAGTTCAGGTGCTAATCTTTGACTGTCGAGCACCTTGGGATATCCTCCCGATGTGAAAGTGAATTTGTTGTTAATTAACAACTGGAACAGATTGCCAGGAAGGGTGGCTGAGGCCAGGATTCTGGACTCATTTAAAAGCAGCTCGGTGCTGTGATGGGGCGAGGATGGGGGAAAGAGATGAGTTGGGCCAAATGGTCTTCATTTGAACCAATTTTGTGATCGTGTGATAACCGCAACCAGGATGCTGGACTCGGGTAAAAAACAGGTTCCTAATAACCTGTTCCGTTCATTAATTACCCTCTGAATAGAAATACTTTATGCTGTCTGTCCTAAAATTGCACGTTACACTCTGAACCTATGTGCTTTGTTCTACTCTCTTGGTGTATCTGAGTGTGTGTGTTGCGTGTGCGAGAGACAGTGTAGTGAGGAAGAACAGAAATGAGGGAGGGAGGGAGGGAGGGAGGGAGTGTGGGCGGAAGCTGGAGGGAGATGTGTGTCTGACTGTTCAGTGTGGTGTGGTTATGGGGACCCTGGGCTAGGGTGAGCAGTCATCAAGTCAATGTTGACAGACTGGGAACGAGTTGAACAAGATCAAAGGCTGTCTTTAACGCTGATGGAAAAACTAGCATAACAGCATCGCAGCAACTCGCCCTGCGGCCCTGCGGCCGTGAGCGCAACACGCCCCAACATGAACACCGTTCACATGTACCATCCTGCGCACGCTAATCAGCACACGCTCCACGGAGTACAATATGGCACACGCCACGTAGCACATGCTGCACAGAGTTACTGTACAATCCTGCACATGTTAAACAGCACACACCAAACAGCATTGTACAATATGACACACACTACATGGCACATGCGATACAGAGTTACTCTACACTCTCTCTCAGGCAGAAGGTTGTGGGTTCAAGCACCATATCGGGGACTTGGAGCTCACAGTCTAGTCTGATAGTGCAGTGCAGTGCCGGGGGAGTGCTGGATTGTCGCAGGCACCGTCCTTCGGCTCAGACGTTAATCCGAGGCCCCGTCCGTGTCTTGTTCGGGCGGACGTTAAATAACCCACGACACGATTCAAAACCCGAAGAGAGTTCCTCTCTCCCGGTGTCCTGACCAACAATTCCCCAGATAAAATTGGTCACTGGCTTCCTGCCCGTTGGTGTGACATTCCTGTGTGCAAATTGTCGGTCGCGTTCACCCAGAAAATACACAGTCATTACAAAGCGAAAGGGTTTTGAAGCATCCCCGCGACTTGAAAGCCATTACGTGAAAGGCAAGGATTACTGTAATACAGAACACGCCACACAGCTTCCCTGTCCGATCTTGCGCAAGGTTTCTCACATATAAATCAATCATTGAATAAATATTTGTTGTGGATCTATGAAAAGACCAAGGGGTTGGGATTACAGTAGAGAGCTCCAACACAGACACGTTGGGGAAAGAGCTCCAGTGGGGGGGTGGGGAGGGGTGGGGGGAGCTTTCAGGTAACTTTTTTCAGGTCAGAATGATTTCAGACTCTCATTAACACAGGTTTCCAGTTGGAAAATCATCACCAGAAACCCAACCCAGAGCTCAGGAGAATGGAATTTACACCCAGACGTGTTGTGGGAGACACTATTTGAAAAGCAGAACGTGTGATAGCTTTTGAAAGAGAGACTGGAAAAAGAAAAGATGATTAAAAAGCAGAATCTGGGTGGGGGGGAGGAGGGGGTATGAGGGTGAGGGAGGGAGTGAGGGAGGGAGGAAGGGGTTGAGACCAGATATAGGCACAATGAAAGGAATGCCCCAATAAATAAAAGTACTGTAACACACAATAATGACCTCTCACACAGAACCAGAAAGTTTAGTTTGAGACTTGTTGCACCTCACCTGTTGCTCTCTCTCTCTCTCTCTCTCTCTCAGTCAGTCCAGACCCTCCTCTGCTGACCTGCACAGCAGGCAGGGCAGTGCCAGGCAGGGTAGTACCAGGCAGGACAGTGCCAGGCAGGGCAGTGCCAGGCAGGACAGTGCCAGGCAGGGCAGTGCCAGGTAGGACAGTACCAGGCAGGGCAGTGCCAGGCAGGGCAGTGCCAGGCAGGACAGTGCCAGGCAGGGCAGTGCCAGGCAGGACAGTGCCAGGCAGGGCAGTGCCAGGCAGGGCAGTGCCAGGCAGGACAGTGCCAGGCAGGGCAGTGCCAGGCAGGACAGTACCAGGCAGGCCAGGGGGGGGGGCAAGGGGGAGCTCAGGTGGAGCTCACTGTCCTGCAGCTGCTCTCAGCCACTCAACACATCTACTGCCGCTCCCCAAACTGCAGTGAAGCCAACCAGCCCCTCCTGCCTGCTCAGGCAGCCAGGCAAACTGGTACCCGCCCAGGCAATATGCACTCACACCAACAGAGAGAGAGAGAGAGAGAGAGTGGCAATGCTGCCCCACACACACACACACAGAAAAAAAGAAGTTGGCAATGCAGGGAATCAGATTAGAGAGCTCCACTGGAGAAGCTCTCAGGTAAGACTGGCAATGCAACTCACACACAGAGAGGCTGGCAATACCCCCCCCCCCCCCCACACACAGAGAGAGGCTGGCAATGCTGCCCACACACAGAGAGGCTGGCAATGCTCCCCCCACACAGAGAGGCTGGCAATGCTCCCCCCACACAGAGAGGCTGGCAATGCTCCCCCCACACAGAGAGGCTGGCAATGCTCCCCCCACACAGAGAGGCTGGCAATGCTCCCCCCACACAGAGAGGCTGGCAATGCTGCCCACACACAGAGAGGCTGGCAATGCAACTCACACACAGAGAGGCTGGCAATGCTCCCCCCACACAGAGAGGCTGGCAATGCTCCCCCCACACAGAGAGGCTGGCAATGCTCCCCCCACACAGAGAGGCTGGCAATGCCCCCCCCCCCACACAGAGAGGCTGGCAATGCTCCCCACAGAGAGGCTGGCAATGCTCCCCACACAGAGAGGCTGGCAATGCTCCCCCCACACAGAGAGGCTGGCAATGCTCCCCCCACACAGAGAGGCTGGCAATGCTCCCCACAGAGAGGCTGGCAATGCTCCCCCCACACAGAGAGGCTGGCAATGCTCCCCCCACACAGAGAGGCTGGCAATACCCCCCACAGAGAGGCTGGCAATGCTGCCCACAGAGAGGCTGGCAATGCTGCCCACAGAGAGGCTGGCAATACTCCCCACAGAGAGGCTGGCAATACTGCCCACAGAGAGGCTGGCAATACTCCCCACAGAGAGGCTGGCAATGCTCCCCCACAGAGAGGCTGGCAATAGCCCCCACAGAGAGGCTGGCAATGCTCCCCACAGAGAGGCTGGCAATGCTGCCCACAGAGAGGCTGGCAATGCTGCCCACAGAGAGGCTGGCAATGCTCCCCCACAGAGAGGCTGGCAATGCTCCCCACAGAGAGGCTGGCAATACCCCCCACAGAGAGGCTGGCAATACCCCCCACAGAGAGGCTGGCAATACTCCCCACAGAGAGGCTGGCAATACCCCCCCCCACACAGAGAGGCTGGCAATGCTCCCCACAGAGAGGCTGGCAATACTCCCGACAGAGAGGCTGGCAATGTTCCCGCACAGAGAGGCTGGCAATGCTGCCCACAGAGAGGCTGGCAATACTCCCCACAGAGAGGCTGGCAATACTCCCCACAGAGAGGCTGGCAATGCTCCCCACAGAGAGGCTGGCAGTACTCCCCACAGAGAGGCTGGCAGTACTCCCCACAGAAAGGCTGGCAATACTCCCCACAGACTGGAAATACTCCACTCTCCCCTCGCTCTGCCCCTACACCACACACTCTCCCTCCTCTCCAACCTTCTATCTCATTCACCTTTTAAAACAGTTGATGGACTTAATAATCGTTGCATTTGATGTAGCGCCTCATCACGTCGTCGAGACGTCTCAAAGCGCTTCACAGAATATACTGTAAAGGAATTGACTGTATATTTGTGGGCGAAACGCGGCAGCCAATTGCGCACAGCAGCGTCCCACAAACAGTCGTGGATTGAAGTGACCAATTCATTATTATTATTTTTGTGAAGGTATCTTACTGCGAGGTGAAGAGAGGCGTGTGGAGTAAGGAAATTTGCCTATGGTTTCTCCCTGCCCGGGAATCAAACCGGGGTCCTCTCGCTTGCGAGGCGAGTGCTCTAACCACTACGCTACAGGACTCCTACAGGTTAACTGGATATTTATAGGCTGTTTCCCTTTGGTTGTGAATCTGAAATAAAATCTCTTTGGATGTCAATATAAGATAACCAGAAGTAGATCTAAAAAGGAAATTGCGTGGTGGCGTGGGGAACCTCTTAACGCAGAGGGTGGTGAGAAAGTGGCACTCGCTGCCCGAAGCTGTGGTAGAAGGAAAAATAACATGAGCGGGCTGTATTTGAGGAAATCTGATGCAAAGATGCGGCAACTACAATAACTCGCATTTATATAGCATCCTTCACGCAGGGTAGTAGCACAGGAAGCTTAGCAGTGGCCAAGCCTGCGGCCGAGCTTGGGGGGTGGTGGTGGGGGGGGGGGGGTGGAGATCGAAAAGGAAGCTCTTAATGCTCGACCTGAAGATCTGAAAGGAGGAGGCAAGGCGGAGGGGTTGGGGGAGAGAGTTCCAGAATTTCACAGCGTAGTCGGGCGTAAGTGTGGGCGTAAGTGTGGGCGGCTGAATGGAACGGAGGGAACAAGCGACGAGCAGAGGGCCAGAGCCGGCCGAGCGGAGGCAATGGGTGGTGGCTTGGGGAATAAACAGGTTGGAGAGAAAGGGAATAGAGTAGTAAAATAGAGGGGTACAGGAGAGGGGAATGGAGGGGTACTGGAGAGGGGAATAGAGGGGTGCAGGAGAGGGGAATAGAGGGGTACAGGAGAGGTGAATAGAGGGGTACAGGAGGGGAATAAAGGGGTACAGGAGAAGGGAATAAAGGGGTATAGAAGACGAGAATAGAGGGGTACAGGAGAGGGGAATAAAGGGGTACTGGAAAACTGAATATAGGGGTACAGGAAAGGGGAATAGAGGGGTACAAGAGAGGGGAATAGGAGAGGGGAATAGAGGGGTACAGGAGAACAGAATATAGGGGTACAGGAGACGGGAATGGAGGGATACAGGAGAAGAGAATAGGAGAGGGGAATAGGAGGCTTGTGTGCTGCATAGGGTAAGACTAGTAGGGCTGAATGGCCTGTTTCTGTGGTGTGTAATCTTATGTCTGTCTCTCCAGTTTCTGACGGAGAATCCCATAATCCCACCTCGCCCTCTGAGTAGAGACAGTTTTTCGAGGTTTCAATTTGCTCACTCTTTGTGATGATCTGAAACCTGTCTCTTTGATGACGGACTCGCTGACCAGTGAAAATCATCCATCACTATTTTACCCCTGATTTTTCATAGCCTCTGGATATAAAGGGCAGGATTTGAAAGACCGAATCAGAGGATTCAATTCGGATTTGACCCCCCACCCCCCACCTCCCACCCCAGTCGAGTTGGTGGGTGGGGGGGGGGGGGGGGGGGGTCGCTGGACTGCTGAGAGGAGTTTAGAAACTCGAGGGTAGTGGGGGGAAGGGTGACCCCGCATTTGTTTTCATTCCTGGTTACAGTATAATACTGACGTCCTGTTGCTGGGTGTGTTTGATGCAGTGAGCAGTGTGGGTAACATGTAAATGCCTGTCTATAAGCAGATGCCACAGCCGGGGTGGGGGCGGGGGGGGGGGGGAGGGGATCTGCTCACACAGATTCTCACACTGTGACTCACTCAGGTGAGCTCCTTCCTGCCTGCGTTTGAGTCATGAGTTTTCATCAGCTCTCAAAATCCTCGTCCTCACCTTCAAAGCCCTCCACGGCCTTGCTCCTCTGCAGCTCGTGTCCTCTCCCGCACCAGGCTCCGTGACCCTATCACCCCCTCCTTTCCCTGGCTCCACTGGCTTTCCAAAGGGTAGAGTTCAGAGTCTTCATCCTCGCCTTCAAAGCCCTCCACAAGCCTTGCTCCTCTCCACCTCTGTGACCTGCAAACTCCGTACCGACCTGTCTGCTCCCTCCACTCAGCGGGCTCCATCGGTGGTCGGGCCTTCAGTCTCTCTTTGGAACTCCATCCCACAGTCCCTTCATGTCACTCCCTCCCTTGCTTCCTTCAAGGTCAGTCTCAAGACCTTTCCCTTCGACCTTGCCTTTGATCACCCTGCTACCCCTCCACCCCTCCTGATCCCAACACCTAGCTCGGGTCCAAATCGCTGAAGTCCCTCGACATGAAGGATGCTTTACACATGTAAGTTGTTGTTGTTGATGAGTCTCTCCTGTGGAACAAATCCCCCACTCCCGCCACATCATCCAAGAGAGGGAGCGTGCAGTTTTGGAGCTATATTAAGTAGGGAAACCATTCAGTCCATCAAGCCTGTTCCTGCGATTCATCAGATCTTAGCAGATATTTTTATCCCCACTGTTTTGTTACACCCATCTACTACCCAAGTCTCTGTCTATCTCTCTTTTAAACATCACTATTGATTCTGCCTCTCAGCTTGGGCAAAGTGTTCCACATCTTCATAAATAATAATCCTTGCATTTGATATGATAAATAATAATAATATTCCTTGAATTTGATCTAGTGCTTTTCACGTCTTCTAGCCGTCTCAAAGCGCTTCACAGAATATACTGTAAAGTGAATCGACTATATTTGTGGGCGAAACACAGCAACCAGTTGAGCACAGCAGCGTCCCACAAACAGTCGTGGATTGAGTGATCTAATTATTATCATTTTTTTTAGGGATTATTATCCACAGAAAAGCAATTCTCCAATCGACTAATAACTGGGTTCCTACTTACCGCCAGGTAAACAGAGGGGTGTAGAATAAAGAAACTTGCCCAACATATAGCACTTTATAACATCATTATAACAATCCTTGCATTTGATATAGCGCTTTTCACGTCGGGAGGACGTCCCAAAGCGCTTCACAGAACACACTGTAAAGTGAATTGACTGTATATTTGTGGGCGAACGCGGCAGCCAATTGCACACAGCAATGTCCCACAAACAGTCGTGGATTGGAAATGACCAATTTATTATCGTTTTGTTTTTTGTTTTTGGAGGGATTATTATTAGGCGTGTGGAGTAAGTAAGGAAACTTGCCCAAGGTTTCGCCCTCTGCCTGGAATTGAACTCAGGTCTCTCGCTTGCAAAGCGAGCGCTCTAACCACTGAGCTACAGGACTCCATCATTGAGACATCTCAAAGCCTTTCACAGAATATATTGAAAAGTGGATCAACTGTGTATTTTGTCGGCAAAACGCAGCAGCAAATTACACACAGCAGTGTCCCACAAACAATCATGGATTGAGTGTCCAAATGTTTTTTGGGGGGAGTGATTAATCCCCCAAGAAAAGTGATCAGCCAATTGACTAACAACTGGGTTCCTACTCACTACTAGGTAAATACAGGGGTGTGAAGTTAGCAAACTTGTTTATTCACCCTCAAAGATTGGTATATCCTTCCTAAAACTGGGGACCCCAAACTGAACACAATACAGACAATATCTGACTAATGCTCAATATAACTGGAGCAGCATCTACTTACTTTTATATTCCAGACCTCTTGTAGTAAAGGCCATAATCCCATTACCTTTATTGATTGCTTTCTGCCTCTGCAAATTAGACATATTCCCAAACACGATTCTTCCATTCTATGAGGATCACACTTTCCAATGTTGAACTCCATCTGCCATAGGTCCACCCAATTGTTGTGATCTTCGATGGCCCTTTGCTAATTACCACACCTCCTGGTTTAGTGCCATCAAACCCGCGTGATTCTACCTGATCTGTGTATATTTGCCGAGATCCTCAGATATTCTGTTCCTGATGATTTCAGTAATTTGCTGCCTGGGGCAATGCCATTGGGACATTCCCATTGGGGTACCGTATTTGGGACATCCTACAGGACATTCTTTTTTGGGACATTCCTCTTTGGGACATTCCTCCTTGAGATATTCCCGTTGGGACATCCTCTTTGGGGCCTCTTTCAGAACACTCTCTCTTGAGCGCTATTATTGGTTGATGTCTGGGGTCAGGTCCATGTAGTTCCAGTGTGTTGCTAAGCAACACAATCCGTGACAGTTACAAACAGAGAGAATGAAGTGGAGCCAGGCCTGAGCATGGTAAAGGCAGAGACACCACGCCCCGAGTGTGCGTGCGTGTGAGAGAGAGAGAGTGTGTGTCTACGAGTAAGTGTGCTTGTATGAGTGTGAGTGTGGGTGTACTTGTGAGTGTGAGCAAGTGTGTCTGTGAGTCATGTGTGTCTGTGAGTGACGGTCAGAGCACACATTGTATGAGTGAGAGAAACAGTCTGAGCGTGACACGCTGACAGTGAGATCGTATCACACGCACCGGACCTTCCTATGCACAGAGACTCTTCCCACCCCCCAACCATACGCACGCACACAGATACCCACAGCCACTGCTATGTCTACTCGTGCCTCTCCTTTTCCTCATCTACCTGTCCCTTGTGTGAAGAAGCATTTCCTCACGCAGAGGGTTGTGGAGATGAGGAACACTCTGCCACAAAAAGATGAAGAGGTGGAATCAGTTTGTGATACTTAAAAGAAAGACAGAGACTTGAAGGAAAGATGGATTGAAGAGGATAGTGCTCTGGGACCTCGCTACCTTTCTGACCCGCTTTCTGCCCAGTCCACTACCCGCTGCCTCCGCTCAACTGGCTCTGACCTCCTGCTTGTCCCTCATTCCCTCCACTCCACCATCAGCGGCCGTGCTTTCAGCCACTATGCCCCAAAGCTTTGGAATTCTCTCCCTCAAACCCTCCATCTTGCCTTCTGCTTCCTCTTCAACTATGCTTACTTGGCGTCGGGCTCCATCACTGTTAATGCCCCATGTGAAGGGTACTATATAAACCCATATGCACACAAATGCCACCCAAAGCTACCCTTCTGACACCCCCCTCAACCTTAGGCACTGACCGTATCGACCTTTGTCGCTCACTCCACTTTACAGAGCCTGTGCGGAACATCAACTCCCCTTCAAACCTTTCATCTGACCAAGTCTACTCTGCTCCACCTCCACAACAAGACCTGTCTCTGCCAATACCTCCCCATCCCCCAACGCAGCCCAAAACCTTCCATACCTCCAGACTCCACTTCTTCAATGCCAAGCTTTACCCAGCTCCACACCTCACTAAGTCCCCATCATCCAGAGTTCCAGCCTGTGTCCTCTCACATCCCAGCCTTTGTGAAACCATCACACCCCCATTCTCACACAGCTCCCCAACTCCTGAGGATCAACTTTAAGATCCATAAGGTTGAGCTGTGCTGCTCATCAGGAACCTCGTAGGGAGTTCTTGGAACCTGCCATCTACCTAGTGAGGGCTCAAATCCACACTTGTCCGAGGTCAAAGAACTCGTGGCTTGGGAGGGAGGCAAGACTGGCCCAGCCTAGCTCACCCACAAAACTTGGAAGGGCAGACTGGTCACACGATGCAGAGATTCTTCCCATTCAGCTCCTACTAACACTGCAAGCCAAAGCCCTAGCGGGTAAGGTGATCCCAGCTGGACAAGGAGCGGGAAAGCTTGCCAGACAACAATGTTTTCAATGGCAAGCTCTGCGGTTTTAGCTGGTTAAACTCCAGCAGTTACCTCAATGCACACTTTGAGTCCCCAAGCCTTGGCTCTTGTCAAGTCACACCTAAGTGGGAGTAACAGTACAGATTGGGAATGAGAGTGACTGAGCCACAGGCTGAGATTGAGAGTGACTGAGCCACGTGGGCTGAGTGTGAGGGTGCCTGAGGTACAGTCTGAGAGTGTTTCAGCCTGGTTCGGTTTGTGTCAGTCTAGCTCAATTGGTAACACTGTTGCCTCTGAGTGAGAAGGTTGTGGGGTTCAAGCCCCACATTAGGACTCTGTACTCACAGTCTAGGCTGATGCTTCAATGTTGTGCTGGGAAAGCTTTGCATTTTCAGAAGTGTTGTCCTTCTGATAGGATGAGGTTCTATTTGCGTCTAGTCAGGTACCAACTTCAGCGTGGATTCCTAGCTGTCCAGTGGCTTGGGACGTCCTCCTCACGTGAAAGGCGCTATACAAATTTAATTTGTTGTTGTCATTGTTGATGATTAAAAAGAAGGGTAAGAGCTTTGAGACATCTTGACGGCATGACAAGACGAAGTATCAAATGTAAGGATTATTGGTGGGCGGACTTTCAGCTTTTCTGCCCCCACCCTCTGGAACTCCATCCCCGAAACACTCCGCATTGCCCCCTCACTTGCCTCCTTCAAGGCCCGTCTCAAGACCTTCCTCTTTGACCGAGCCTTCAGCCACTGTAACACCCCCACTCCCCCTATCCTCCACCCACCTTGATTCTGGGACTTATTTAAAATCAGCTTGATGCTGTGATGGAGGGGCGGTGGGGAGGGGGGAAATGGTAGGGTGGATCATCTGGAGGAATGAGATCAGATAGCCAGAAAGGCTTCCTCATTTCTAGATCAATCTTGTGAACTTTTCATTTGATTTCTAATTGTATTATTATTTTTTATTATTTCTAATAATAGGGGTAATAATCCCTCCAGCACGAAAAAAAATGAATCACTCAATCCACGATGGTTAGTGGGACGCTGCTGTGCCCATTTGGCTGCCGGGTTTCGCCCACAAAATACACGGTCAATCCACTTTCCAATATATTCCTTGAAGTGCTTTAAGATGTCTCAACGAGGTGTTAAGGCTCTATATCAAACACAAGTATTACTATTATTGATTCATGTTTCTTTGTGTAGCGCTTTCTGTTGTTTTTTTAACCCGAATTCTGCTCTGTAAGCGCCGACGGTCTGGAGTTGTTTGCGATTGCTTTCAGACCTCTCCCTCCCGGATTCAGCATGTCCTTGTGTGAGTACCAGAGAACACAGTCCAGCTTTTCCCTCTCCACAGTGCAGTGGACAGACGTTGAAGCCTTGGTGTGGGGCTGTCCCCACCCTTCCCGACAGTGCTGACGTCTGACCTGTGACCTGTGTGAAGGTAACAACAACAACAACAACAACAAAATCACATTTGTATAACACCTTTCACTTTGGGAGGACGTCCCAAGGCGCTGGACAGACAGAGTTACGGACCCGAGCTGGGGGTCGGGGTGGGGGAGAGTGGAGGACAGGGGGGGCGAAGCAGGGAGATCGAAAGCACGGTTGAAGAGGAGGGTCTTGAGGTGGGTCTTGAAGTTGTCGAGGGAGGGGGCGAGACGGAAGGACTGCGGGATGGAGTTCCAGAGGGTGGGGGCAGAGTGGCGGAAGGCCCGCGCGCCAATAGTCGGGCGGGCAAGGCGGAAGACGTGAAGCAGGCCAGAGCAAGCTGAGCGGAGGGAGCGAACAGGGCGGTAGGGGGTTAGGAGGTCGCAGAGGTAGGGGGGAGCAAGACCATGGAGGGCTTTGAAGGTGAGGACCAGGATCTTGAACTGTATCCTCTGTGTGATGGGAAGCCAGTGGAGTTGGACAAGGATGGGGGTGATAGGGTCACGGAGCCTGGTGCGGGAGAGGACACGGGCTGCAGAGATCTGGATGATCTGCAGCCTGTGGAGGGAGGAGTTGGGGAGGCCGACAAGTAGAGAGATTGCATAGTCGAGCCTCGATGTAATGAAGGCGTGTATGAGGGTTTCAGCGGCCTGCGGTGTGAGACAGTGTCGGAGCCGGGCGATGTAACCTCCTGTCGACTCTATGTTTCGGGTTTATGAGAACAAAGCTCACAGGTAGCAAATAGGTTAGAGCACTCACTTTGCAAATGAGAGGACTTGGGTTTGATTCCCAAACAGGGCAAAATCCTTACTCCACACACCTCTGTTTACCAAGCAGTAAGTAGGAACCCAGTTGTTAGTGGATTGGCGGATCACTTTCCGGGCTAACAATCCTTTCAAAAAAAATAATAATTTGGTCACTCAATCCATGACTGTTTGTGGGACTCTGCACAATGTGATGCACTGCTAGATTTTACATTACAAAATGTGTGTGGTGGGTTTTGGTCAGCCGGATGCTTGGTACATGTGGAAACCCATCACCGTGCTTAAAAGTCTCCAAACCAGACTGAGAATTCTCTGTACTGTATGTCACCTACACAGGGAAATGTGTCTGGGTCTGGAATGGAGTGTGCGCACTCTCTCTCTGGAAGAGGGCACCCTGTTTATCTAATTCCAGAGTGTATTAGGCAAAGGTTATCAGGAGTCAAAGTTAGGGAACTCCAGACTGTGCATTGGGATAACTGCTGGAGTTTAAACAGAATGATACCAACAACAACAACAACAACAAGATTCCATTTATAAAGCGCCTTTCACGTCAGGAGGACGTCCCAAGGCGCTGTACAGTTGGGTCATGACCCGAGCAGGGGGGAAATGGTCAGGGTGAGGGGAGGGGAGGGAGCGAGGAGGGGGGAAATGGTCAGGGTGAGGGGAGGGATGGGAGGGAGCGAGAAGGGGGAAGAGAGTCGAGAGGGGAGCTGAAGGCTCGGTCAAAGAGAAAGGTTTTGAGATCGGCCTTGAAGGAGGAGAGGGAGGAAGCGGCGAAGGCACTGGGGGATAGAGTTCCAGAGCCTCGGGGCTGAGAGGCTGAAGGCCCGACCACCAATGGTAGGGCGATTGGGGTGGGGGACGTGGAGCAGACCGGAGCCGGAGGAACGGAGGGTACGGGCAGGTAGGTAGGGGGATAGTAGGTTGGAGAGGTAGGAGGGAGCAAGGCCGTGAATGGCCTTGTAGGTGAGTGGGCCTTGTAGATGAGTGAGTACCAGGGCTTAAAGGGCTAAATAATGAGGACAGGTTGCATAAACGTGGCTTGTATTCACTTGAGTTTAGAACATAAGAAGAACATAAGAGACTTGAAAGCAAAATAGAAGCCCACGGTATTAGAGGGACAGGGGCAGCAGGATACAGAACTGACTGGGAGACAGAAAGCAGAGAGTGGTGGTGAACGGTTGTTTTTCTGACTGGAGGGAAGTGTGTAGTGGTGTCCCCCAGAGGTCGGTATTGGGACCACTGCTGTTTTTGATCTATATAAATGACCTGGACTTGGGTATAGGGAGTACAATTTCCAAGTTTGCAGATGATATTAAGTTAGGAACAGTAGTAAACAGTGAGGAGGATAGTAGCAGACTGCAAATAGACATAGACAGACTGGTAAAATGGGCAGACACGTGGCAGATGAAGTTTAATGTGGAGAAATGCAAAGTGATGCATTTTGTGAGGAAGAATGAGGAGAGGCAATATAAGCTGATGGTACAATCTTAAAGGGGGTGAAGGAACAGAGAGACCTGGGGTTCATATAAGTAAATGTTTGAAGGTGGCAGGACAGGCAGATAAAGCTGTTAAAAAGGCATATGGGATGCTAGACTTTATAAATAGGGGCATAGAATACAAAAGATAGGAAGTTATGATGAACCTTTATAAAACACTGGTTAGGCGCAGCATGAGACTGTGTTCAGTTCTGGGCCCCACACTTTAGGAAGTATGTCGAGGCATTCGAGAGGAATGCCTGGAAAGGAGGAAATGGTGGAAAGGAGATTTACCAGGATGGTACCAGGAATGAGGGAAGCCGATTTGATAAGAACTTTTAAGAAAGAAGTAGATAATTATTTGGGGCGGACCAGTTTGTAGGGCTATGGGGGAAGAGCGGGGGAGTGGGATTGATTTCAATAACTCTTTTCAAAGAACCAGCACTGACACAATGGGACGAATGGCCTCCTTCTGTGCTGTGTAATTCTATGATTGTATGATAAGTACTTGCTAAGCGAAAGAAGTCCAAGGTCCGTCCAGTTCACATTCTACCATCCTGGCAGTCGCTCAACATCCAGTCGTTGTGTCCCAAGAACAACAGCAAATTGCATTTGTATAGCGCGTTTCACATCAGGAGGATGACCCAAGGCGCTGAACAGTCAGAGATCCGTATCCAAGCTGGTGGTTGGGATCAGGAGGACAGAGACAGTAGGGTAGGAGGGTGACCAAAAGCATGGTCAAAGAGGAGGGTCTTGAGATGGATCCTGAAGAAGGCAAGGGGGGAGGCGAGGTGGAGGGACTGTGGGATGGAGTTCCAGAGGGTGGGGTGGGGCAGAGAGGTTGAAGGCTCATTAATGGTGTGGCAGGCAAGGCGGGGGACGTGAAGCAGGCCAGAGCCCACTGAGCGAAGCGAGTGGACAGGTTGGTAGGGGGTTAGAAGATCCCCGAGGTAGGGAGGCAAGGCCGTGGAGGGCTTTGAAGGGGAGGACCAAGATCTTGAATTGTATCCTCTGTGTGATGTGAAGCCAGTGGAGTCGGACGAGGATGGTGATGATAGAGTCGAGGAGCCTAGTGCGGGAGAAGACCCAGGCTGCAGAGTTCTGAGTGATCTGCAGACTGTGGAGGGAGGAGTTGGGGAGGCCGACAAGCAGGGAGTTTGCGTAGTCAAACCTGGATGTGATGAATGCAAAGGTCTGGGACACCGCTGTGCGCAATTGGCTGCCGCGTTTTGCCCACAGATATACAGTCAATTCACTTTACAGCATATTCTGTGAAGCGCTCTGAGATGTCGAGGAGACGTGAAAAGCGCTATATCAAGTGCAAGGATTATTATTAATATTACTATTATTGTCTTGGAGGCCTGTGGTGTGAGACAGTGGCGGAGCTGGCAATGTTGCGGAGGTGGGGAAAGGCGAAGCGGGTCATGGCAGGGATGAAGGGGATGAAGGACAGTTGAGGGTTGAACAGGACGCCCAGGTTCCATATTGGCTCCGTAAGGTGTAGTGTGCATCCACGGAGGGAGATGCTGTCAGTGCCCGAGGTATGGAGGTGCTGAAGGGAGTCAAGCAGGAGGGCCTTGGCCTTGCTGACATTCAACTGGAGGAAGTTAGCTCTCATCCATGACTTGATGTCCGATTGCCAGTCTGTGAGGACAGCAGTGGTCCTGGAGTCGAGGGTGGAGGCGGAGAGGTAGAGTTGGGTGGCATCCGCGTATGTGTGGAAGTTGACCTCACGTTTACGGATGATGTCACCAAGAGAAAGCATGTAAACGCTGAAAAGGAGGGGAGCAAGGACAGAGCCCTGAGAGACCTACACGGGACGGTCCAAACCATCTCCATAGGGAGCATGTTGCATTCATTTACTACACGCTCACTGAAGTAGTGTTCAGGGGTGATCTAACTAAGGTGTTTAAAATGATGAAAGGGATTCGATAGGGTAGGTACAAATAAACTATTTCCCCTGGTGGGGGAATCCAGAACAAAGGGGCGTGATTTTAAAATTAAAGTTGGCCATTTAGGAGTTAAATCAGGAGGCACTTTTTCGCACAAAGGATAGTGGAAATATGGAACTATCTCCCCCAAAAGGTTGTGGATGCTGGAACAATTGCAATTTTCAAGACTGAGATGGATAAATAGTTGTTAGGTCAGGGTATCAAGGGATATGGAGCAAAGGTGGGTAAAATGGCGTTGAGGTACTGATCAGGCATGATCTGATTGAGTGGCAGAACAGGCTCCAGGGACTGAATGGCCTACCCCTGTTCCTATGTTGGTGCAGAATCGTAGAAAATTCTTAAAACCATGTTCATTTGGAAGATGGTTTTCCACAAGTTCATAAGGAAATAGGAAGAGGATGAGGTCATTTGCGCCATCGAGCCGTTCCTCCAGTTTATCAGACCTTGATAGAAACTTTACTCCCAACGGCCAACCCTTGTGGCATTCCTCTACCGCCCGCCTCTACCACTCTGTCTTTCTTTTGAACCTTGCTATTGATTTGGCCTCTGGGCCAGGGTGTTCCAGGTTTCTTAGAAAAAAAACCATACCCTAATTAAGACTGGACTTAGGAATTCTCCACAGTGCTGTGCTATCTGGAGGTTTGAGATATTGGCTCTGAGTGGGAGATTTCACGTTTGAACTCCCTGTCTTCTCTGTACCATTGTCTGAGTGACAAATGTCTGTGGGTCAATGGTTTTGTATAAATGCAATTTGTTGTTCATAGAATCATACAGTACAGAAGGAGGCTATTCAGCCCATCGTGTCTGTGCCAGCTCTTTAAAAGAGCTATACAATTAGTCCCACTCCCCTGCTCTTTCCCCATAGCCATCCAATTTTTTTCTTTTCAAGTAAATATCTGTTTCTCCACCCTTTCAGGCAGTGAGTGCAATGCAGACCATAATAATAATAATAATAATAATAATCCTTGCATTTGATATAGCGCTTTTCACGTCGGGAGGACCATAACAACCCGCTGGGTAAAATGTTTTTGCCCATCTCCCCTCTGGTTCCTTTGTCAATTTTCTTAAATCTATGTCCTCTGGTTATCGACCCACTCATCAGAGAAAGCAAGTTCTGCTTATTTACTCTACTAAAGCTGCTCATAATCTTGAACACCTCTATTAAATCTCCCTTCAACCTTCTCTGCTAAAAGTAGAATGATCCCAGCCTCTCTAGTCTCGCCACATAACTGAAGTCCCTCATCCCTGGTATCATTCTGGTAAATCTCCTTTGGACCCTTTCCAAGCCCATGACATCCTTCCTTAAAGCATGGTGCCCAGAAGTGGACGCGATAGTCCAGCTGATTGATGTTGTTGTTGTTTCAGGGGGACTGGGAGCAGTCGCCCATTGCCTGTGTTGGACAGCATGCTCAGTCAGAAGGCAACAAAGGCAAAGGCTGGGATAGCAAAGGTACCGGCTGCCAAATCACAGGCGCCAGCTACAAAATCACAGCCAACGGCTGGGAAATCACAGGCACCAGTGGCAAAATTACAGCCATCAGCTGGGAGATCACAGGCACCAGCGGCAAAATCACAGCCAACGGCTGGGAGATCACAGGCACCAGCGGCAAAATTACAGCCAACAGCTGGGAAATCACAGGCACCAGCGGCAAAATTACAGCCAACGGCTGGGAAATCACAGGCACCAGCGGCAAAATCACAGCCAACGGCTGGGAAACCACAGACATCGGCTGCTAAATCACAACAAAAGAGCATTCAGCCCAAAGCGGATTCCCTCGGAAAGAATGGTATGTGACACAGATAGCGAGAGAGTGAGAGAGTAAGAGAGAATGAGAGAATAAGAGAGAATGAGAGAGTGAAAGAGGATGAGAGATTAAGAGAGAATGAGAGAGTAAGAGAGAATGAGAGAATAAGAGAGAATGAGAGAGTGAAAGAGAATGAGAGAGTAAGAGAGAATGAGAGAGTAAGAGAGAATGAGAGAGTGAGAGAGAATGAGAGAGTAAGAGAGAATGAGAGAGTAAGAGAGAATGAGAGAGTGAGAGAGAATGAGAAAGTGAGAGAGAATGAAAGAGTGAGAGGGAATGAGAGATTAAGAGAGAATGAGAGAGTTAAAGAGAATGAGAGGTCACTACTGCCTGCAGAGCACTCGGTGAAAACTCCCACCTCTCTGTTTACCGAGCAGCAGTAGGAACCCGGTTGCTAGTCGATTGGAGGATCGCTCTCTCAGGGGTAATAATCCCTTAAAAAAAATAATAATAATTTGGTCACTGAATCCATGACTGTTTGTACGACACAGCTTTGCGCAATTGGTCGCCCTATTTTGCCCACAAAATATAGTCAATTCACTTCACAATATATTCTGTGAAGCACTTTGAGACAAGGCGTTATATCAAATGCAAGGATTATTATCACTGTTATTATTATGATGCCAAACAAGTCATTCAGTATTCTAATGTTGTGCACGTAGTCAGGGACAGGTTAAATCCCTTACAGATTCAAAGCAGGGTTAAGACCAGAGGGAATGGGAGTTAACAATCAAATCAAAATGACTCTGTGTTTGCCTACAAAACACAGTCACTCTTTACAAGAGCTATAAAGCGCTTCCGACATGAAAGGTGCTGTATCAAATGTGAGGATTGTTATTATCGTCGCATCCGGGAGTTTTTTTTTACTAGTGAGTACACGAAAAATGTCACCTGCTTTTATCCAAACCACGCTTGTGAAAACAGAATCCATGCAATTTGTTGTGGGTTTGCCCGCCCCACTACTGGCGGGAGAGCCTTCAGCCACTCTGCTCCCAACCTCTGGAATTCCATCCCCCAGTCACTCCGCCTTTCCCCCTCCTTAGCCTCCTTCAAGTCCCACCTCAAGACCCTCCTCCTCGACCGTGCCATCAGTCACCCCCTTCCCCTCCCCTCCCTTCTCCCTTCCCTGACCTCAGCTCAGGTCTGAAATGCTGTACACTGTCCAGTGCCTTGGGACGTCCTCCCTAAGTGAAAGGCGCTATACAAATGTAATCTTGTTGTTATTGTTTCTGACACCACCCTTTGGAACTCCGTCCCACAGTCCCTTTCCCTCACCCCCTCCCTTACCTCCTTCAAGGCACGACTCAAGACCCTCCTCTTCGACTGCGCCTTTGGTCGCCCTCCTCTGCCCACACTCCCTGCCCTCCACCCCTCTTGATCCCAACCCCCAGCTCGGGTCTAAATCCCTGACTGTCCAGTGCCTTGGGACGTTTCCTTGTATGGTAAAAGGCGCTAAAAAAAATGTAATTTGTTGTTGTTGTCGAAAACGCAGTAACCCAGCATTCGCTGTCACTCACTCGCCTGTTCCTCACACTCAGGGTCCATACCTGCCCCCAACCAGCTTGCATTCGCCTCCACACTGCAACCAAGCAAGAGGCTGAAAAAAAAAGTCAGCAAGGTCGAGGAGAGCACGTCAACCTACAGCTTGAGTGGTAAGTCAGGCCCAGAGCATAGACATGATAGGGGAAAGAGCAGGCAATGGGATTAGAGTAGAGAGCTCCAGTGGAGGAGCGAGCACCAGCACAGACACCATGGGGGAAAGACTGTGAGCTCAAACAAATGCACCAAATCGCATTTATATATCGCCTTTCACGTCGGGAGGACAACATGGGGTTTGCATCCGAGCTGCGGGTCGGGATCAGAGAGGGGTGGAGAGGGAAGATGACTGAGGGTAGGGTTGGAAGTTGAAAAGGAAAGTCTTGAAGACGGGTCCTGATGTGGGGTTTGGAACAGAGCTAATTTAGGAGGCGTATTCAGAGGTTAGTTGGCTGGCATTGAGGAAATGATATGGTTGGGATTGTTGAATCGGAGGACGTGCTGGAGACGTGTGAGACTGAAATCGCTCCCCTCATTCACTCTCACTCCATTGCCAAGAGAGAGAGAGCTCACAGTCAGCCAGCAGTCCAGCTCTGCTACTACCTCTTCCATTTAGGCTGCCATGACGCTCATCTATGGCTTCATCACGTCCAGGCTTGACTACGCCACTCTCAGTTTGCCAGACTCCCCGGATCTTCCCTACACAAGCTGTAGACTGTACAGAATTCTTCTTTTTTGCTCAGCCGGTTGTCTGACACATGCGGAAACCCATCACCGTGCTTAAGAGAATCCAAACTAAACTGAGGATTCCACGCCTCCCACCTACACATGAAAATCCGAGAGATAGATTGTCAGAATGGAATGCTCTCTCTCTCTCTCCCTGGAGGGACACATCCTGCTTACCTAATTCCAGAGAGTATTAGGCGCAGGTTGGCAAGAGGCTAGGCTTGGGGACCCCAGAGTGCGTTGGGGACCAGCTAAAACTGATTAGCTTGTCGTTTATATCGCTGTTTGGCAAGCTTTACTGCTGCTTGTCCAACTAGGACCACCCTACCCGTTAGTGCTTTGGCTTGCAGAGTTAATAGGAGCTGAGTGGGAGGATTCCCAGCCCCCAGTGACTGGTCTGCTCTTCCAAGTCTTGCCGATGAGCCAGGCTGTGCTGTGCTGTGCTGTCATCAGCAGTGCTCTGGAATACTGCGAACCCACGGGGCTGAGAAAAGTCGCCCTCGTGGCTCGCACCCCCAGCTCAGGTGCCCGACACCTTTGGGACTTGAAAAGCGCTGTGTAAAATTGAGTTGTAAAATATATTGGCCACCAAGCATCACAAGAGGAAAAGGAACTTTCATTTTATAGCATCTACAACGTCGGAACTGAAGTTCACAGAGTAATTACTGTCAAGGCAATCGTTTTGTTTAGTCAAAGGCATTTGCCGTTTTTCTCATAGTAAAAGGTTAGAAAGTGAATGACCGATTTCTTTCTGGGGGATTGTTGGCTGGGACAGAGCGAGGTGAAAACTGATGATGATAAATTATTTTATAAGGGTATCGGATCAATATATATAGGGAAGCGTCTCAGGGTCCTTAAAAGTGTGAGCGGAGTGAGGGGAGAATGGGTTAGACTGGGAGGAGTGAGGGGCGAGTGGGTTTAGACAACCAGAGTGAGGGGAGAATGAGGTTAGACTAGGGGGAGTGAGGGGAGAGTGGGGTTAGACTGGGGGTGTGAGGGAAGAGTGGGGTTAGACTGGGAGGAGTGAGGAGAGAATGGGTTTAGACGGGGGAGCGAAGGGAGAATGGGTTTAGATGGGGGAGTGAGGGGAGAATGGGGTTACACTGGGTGGGGAGCGAGAGGAGAGTCCCCACGACTGAGACTGGAGCATTCAAAAAGGAAGTGGATAAAGATCAGAGCGGCAACAACATCAACAACTTGCAGTTATATAAGCACACTTCATGTAGGATAATGCCTCGGATGCGCTTACAGTAACAACACGGACACTTGTGGGGAGAGAGCTGGGAAGTGAGATTTCAAAGAAAGTGACTTGAAGAAAACAGGACTAGCTGAACTGTAACTGTACGGCTTGCTTCTGTGCTGGATATTTCTCTTCTGGTGATTTTCTCCACACGAGCCTCCCATTCTTCAGCAACTCTACCCACCCCTCGCTCCCCACTCCCTTTAATACAACATCTCCTCTTAAACCATCGTTCTGCATCGGAGTATAAACAAAATGCAAAATACTGCAGATGCTGGAAATCTGAAACAACAACAGAGGTCGCTGGGAACACTCAGCAGGTCAGGCAGCATCAATGGAGAAAGCATCTTACCCTCCGTAAGAATCCCACAGAACTGACGAAGGGGTCGTGGACCCGAAACATTGACTCACCTTCCTTTCTCCATAGATGCTGACTGACCTGCTGAGTGTTCCCAGCGACTTCTGTTTTTGTTTCTGTATTGGAGTCCTGTTGCATATCGATTAGAGCACTTGTCTCCTAAGAGGACCCAGGTTCAATTCCCAGGCAGGGCAAAACCTGAGACAAATTTCCTTACTCTACCCACCTCTGTTTACCTGGCAGTAAATAGGATCCGGGTTGTTAGTCGAATGGTGGGTCGCTTTCCGGGGGCAATAATCCCTTCCAAATATATAATAATAATAATTTGGTCACTCAATCCACTACTTGTTTGTGGGACACTGCTGTGTGCAATTGGCTGCCATGTTTCGCCCACAAAATATACAGTCAATTCACTTTTACAGTATATTCTGTGAAGCGCTTTGAGACGTCTAGAAGACATGAAAAGCACTATTTCAAATGCAAGGATTATTATTATCATTTATTATATCAAATGCAAGGATTATTATTTGCGAAGATGTGGAACAGTTTGCCCAAGAAAGCTGAGAGGCAGAATCAACAGTGATGTTTAAAAGAGAGATAGACAGAGACTTGGGTGGTAGATGGGTGTGGCAAAACAGCCAAGATCTGATGAACCGGTGGAACAGGCTTGATGGGCTGAATGGTTTCCCTACTTAATATAGCTCCAAAACTGCACACTCCCTCTCATGGATGATGTGGCGGGAGTGGGGGATTTGTTACACAGAGAGACTCACCAACAACAACTTACATATGTAAAGCATCTTTCATGTTGGGAGATGTCAGGGATTTGGACCCGAGCTGGGGTTGGGATCAGGATGGGTGGACGGGAGGGAAGGTGGGGGGCGGTAACTGTTTGTGCATCACTGCTGTGCGTGATTGGCTAACCCATTTCACTCACAAAATACAATAATTCACTTTACAGTATATTTCTGTGAATCGCTTTGAGACGTCTCAAAAGCATGATAAGGCAATATCAAAATGCACGGATTATTATAATTATTATTTCATTGCCTTTTGTAAGAATCGATGGATTCTGCTTTTATAACCTGAAGAGAGGCTCGATCAGGACCACAGTTTAATTCCTGATCTGCCAGACAGCGCCTCCAACAATGCAGCATTCCCTGAGCACCTCACTACCAGCCTGGACAGTGAGCTCAAAGCCTTATTCCTCTTGGGGTATGAGTCTCGCTCCTGAGTCAGAAGATTGTAGCTTCAAACTCCATGTCGTGGGCTTTGAGCTCACGCTCTAGGCTGATGCTCCAGTGCAGTGCTGGGGGAGCACTGCATTGTCAGAGGAACCATTCTTCGGAAGAAGACACCTTAAACCGAGGTCCCGTCTGCCTGTTCAGGAGGACGTCGAAGATCCCGCTATACACACCATTCAAAAAGAGAAGGGAGTTTTTCCTGGTGTCCTGTGAAAATCCCACAGATAAAATTGCTCAGTCACTTCATGGCTATTTGTGATAGACACTGCTGTGTGCAATTGGGATTGCTGTGTTTGCTTACAAAATACACAGTAACTACACTTTACAGTAAATCCTGTAATGTCCTCTCAACGTGAGGATTTTTTTNAAGGGTGACATGTTTTTTCCTAGAAGGTGATAAGCCTTGCTTTAACAGATTGGCTTGTTAGTTCAGCGGTGTTGTGTGGGATTGGAGTTAAACAGGCTGGATTAGGACAGCAGATATCCCACTGCATAGTGGTTAGAGCACTCGCCTCGTAAGTGAGAAGACCCCGGTTCGATTCCCAGGAAGGGCGAAACCTTAGTCAAGTTTCCTTACTCCACAAGCCTCTGTTTCCTACTTAGAAGTAGAAATTGTTAGTCGGATTGTTTTTCCAGGGACATTAATCCCTTAAAAACATTTTTTTAAAAATTGGATCATTCAATGTTTGTGGGACACTGTTGTGTGCAATTGGCTGCCGGATTTCACCCACAAAAATTCACAATCACTACACTTTACAGTATATATCCTGTGAAGCACTTTGAGACATAGCATCGACGTGCTATATCAAATGCAATGAAAAAAAAGATCTGCCTGGTGGAACAGGCCGGATGGGCTGAATGGCCTCCCCTGTTCCTGTTTCCCCTCGAGGTCCCTCCTTGGCTAAGCTCTGTGTTGTTTTGCAGCCCACCCCTCTGTGTGCGGTCTGGCTCAACCCAGCACCAAGACCCTCTTCAAGAGGCAGCGCTCCTCCACACTGGGCTTGCCCTCCAGCGTCAGCTTACAAAAATTCCCGGACTGCCAGCTCCCGCCCCGCGATCCCAAGTGCATGCAGGCGGCAGCCACTCAGACGTTGGGGAAGACATCGTGGGAGAGGAGTGAGGGGGAGCCTGGAGAGCATGAGGCGGGGGTTCCCCAGCCCACCCAGCACTCCGTGGACACCCAACACCCGTACCCCTGGGAGCCGGGCTTCCCCTGGCAGAACGAGGTGATGGCATCCATCAGGGCCGAGCAGTGCAGCAGGCTGAAGGCGGACATGAAAGCCTGCGGGATGGACCTGGGGCCCCAGGTTCAGGAGGCCATTAGGAGCAGCCTGGACAAGACCCAGAGCTCCTTTGAGAAACGCATGGACTTCCTGCAGAACTCGCTGAACACCAGCAACAGGAAGACAGAGCTCGTTCTAGTGCAGGTATCCACCGCCGTCAACAGGGTGGGCTTCAACTTGGACATGGTGGACTCCTCGTTGGAGACCATGAATTCCAGGCTCCTCGAGTTCCAGAAGGGGGTGAGGACAGGGCTGAAGGAGCTCAGCCAAGAGGTGGGCAACCTGGTCTCCACGCTGAGATACGTGGAGCCTCGCTTGCTACCCGAGGCTCAGTTGGACAAGACCTCGATATCCGACGCCTTGAGTCCCAAGCCCACTGGCAACACATCGCTGAATCTGCCTAGCCGGAAACCGTCCGTCTGGCTGGCGAAGAAACCAGAACATTTCAAGCATCTGAGGAGCAGCGACTGATAAACTTCCTTGTACACCAGGATCACAAGGAGAGGGTTCAGGAACCTTGGCCCGGCTGAGTGAGGTGTTGATCGGAATCATGGTACCCCTCCCCCAACACAACAACACTGCTGGCAAGGCTGCTCTTCTGGCAATGAGGGCAGGAACGGCAGAGGGATGCGCTCTCAGTTAATGGCAAAAGAATAACAGTGCAAGACAAGGGACTGTGAATTAAAGCGCAGAAATAAAGAGAGTGTCTGCATGTGGCCCCTCACTCGCTCGCTCGCTCACTCCCTTGCTCACTCACTCGCTCACTCACTCGCTCGCTCCCCTCCCTTGCTCACTCACTCACTCGCTCGCTCACTCGCTCGCTCACTCCCTCCCTCGCTCACTCACTCCCTCCCTTGCTCATTCACTCACTCACTCACTCACTCAAACACTCACTCACTCCCTCGCTTGCTTGCTTGCTCACTCACTCACTCACTCACCATAACACTGGGGTGGGCTTTCAGCTAGGACAGGGACAGGGGTCACTCAGTCTGTTTACAGGAACACAAACAGGAGATTACTGACCGTCTGTCCACCCACCGACCATTCGTCCCATCCGGTGACCATCTGACTCACTAATCAACCAAATGTGCCAACTACTCACCTACCAACAGTCTGTCCCACTGACTGACCAGCCTTCCGTCCCACCCATCCACTGCCCGACCAACCACCCATTCCATTCTCCGACCCTCAGGCTAATTAATTCCATGTTAATAATAATCCTTATTCCCCCTTAACATCAAAACATCTCAAAGTGCTTCACAGGGAGTTACTGTCAAGTGTAGTGACTGTGTATTTGCAGACAAACACGGCAGCCAATTTGCGCGCAGCAATGTCCCACAAACAGCCATGAGGTGAGGGAGAGATTAATCTGGGGCTCTGAGACGCTCTCTGGCATTGAAGGGCACTGTACAGGGTGAATCAGCAGTCCTTACTCATAGAGTTGTTAATTATTAATGCTGTTTTTTTTAAGACAACATTGGTAGAGAGTGTGCAACCACAGGAGACATCTTTGGTTGTGTTTGTGAAGGTTTCTCTCACCGAGTTGCTGTGTGTGAAGGTCTACATGTGTGTGAGGGTCTACACGTGAAGTTTGACCAGCTCATATAGATCTATGTGCAAGGACTTTTGATTCATACTGCATAAAAGCAACGGTTGTTGTTGATTGTCGGCCAAGACACTGGGTGAGAGAGAAACTCCTTTCGCTTTTTCCAATAGTGTCGTTGGATCTTTTAACGTCCACCTGAGCAGGCAGTTAAGATCTGGGTTTAACGTTCCACCCGAAGCATTCACACAAACTAACATACGCTCACATACACTCCCAAAAAGTAACCTGCAATCACACACTCACGTGCTAACACACAATCACACACTCACACATTTACACATATTCACGCACTAATATATAATCACACACACTCGCACATACCCACACACACATACACAGTCACACACGCACTCTTGCACTCACACACTCGCACGCACTCGTGCACTGACAAGCTAAAGACACACTCGGCAGGACATGCCCCCCCACACCAGCTGACCGTTTAACAAACAGTGTGACTCACGACCCTTTCAAATCCAGTCCAATAATACAGCACAGAATAGGCCACGACTATTTGTGGGCCACTGCTGTGCGCAATTGGCAACTGTGTTTTGGCCACAAAATACACAATACATTCTGTGAAGCACTTTGAGTACAGCATGAGAGGGCGCTATGTCAAATGCAAGGATTATTATTATTATAATTATTCACCTATTGTATTTGTGCCTACTCTCTGACAAAGCTGTGCATTTATTCCCATTCACTACACCCCCCCCCCCCCCCTCCCGCACACACAAGCGCACATACACCCTTTTACAGTTCAAATATTCCTCCAATTCTGGGAAGCTATTTCTGTTCCCGACTTTCCCTGCAGTTTGTGGATTTGGGCTTCTTGCAGGAGGTTGTGTGGCAGTGACTGAGCCACAGAACCCGCTCGCTGGCCTCTTGTCCCGCCTTTTTCACAGCGCGCAAAGTGTTATACGTTACTCTTTGCCCTCGAAAAAACAGTCACTACGCAAGACAGTAATGGCAGCAAAACACTGCCAATGCTTCTCTGCGTAAACAGGATGAGGTGAGCCAGGTGATGGGGGCTGGCGACATGGGGGTTGTGAGGCAGCTGGCGAGGGGCTGGCAACATGGGTGGGAGTGAGAGGTGGGGAGGGGGGTGGGGGGGGGCGGGTGTGGGGTTTGAGGCAGCCACAGAGGCTGGAAAAATGTGTATATGTGTGAGGCGGTTGAGGTGGCTGGCAGGGACTGGCAATCTGTGATGGGATGTGTGTGTGAGCTGGGCACCGGGGGCTGGCAATATGTAGTCAGGAGGGAGCTGGGCAGTGCGTGTGGCAATATGTGGTGCGTGTGTGTGTGTGCTTGGCAGTGGGGACTGGCAATATGTGGGGCTCCTTTGGTTGGCACAGAGACAGGAGGTGTCTTGTCCTGAGAGAATCTCACTCCTCACTGGTGTCCACATTATCCCAAATATTAGCTCTTGTGTGAAGGGGTTAATGAATAGGATATCACTGCGTTTGGTGGGATTTCTGATCCAATTCTCCTCTCCTCTCACCTCACTCTATTAACTTAGGTGTCAGCCCGGCTCTGTGCGTGTCTCCCCACCCCTCCCCTTGCTCCTCCCCAGTCTAATCCCCCATCCCTCTCTCGCTTTCTCAGTCTAACCCCACTCTCCTCTCGCTCCCTCCAATCTAACCCTTCTCTCCCCTCGCTCCCCATCTGAAATGTTTTGCCTCTGGTGTGGCCTGACCGTCTCTTTAATTCTCCCTCCTTCCTGCCTGTCTCTGCGGAACACTTGGAGGTTTTGATCCCAGTTGAGGATATGTGGAGTCCTGTAGCTCAGTGGTTAGAGCACTCGCTTTGCAAGCGAGAGACCTGAGTTCAATTCCAGGCAGAGGGCGAAACCTTGGGCAAGTTTCCTTACTCCACACGGAGCCTAACAATAATCCCTCCAAAAACCAAAAACAATAATAAATTGGTCATTTTCAATCTACGTCTGTTTGTGGGACATTGCTGTGCGCAATTGGCTGCCGCGTTCGCCCACAAATATACAGTCAATTCACTTTACAGTGTGTTCTGTGAAGCGCTTTGGGACGTCCTCCCGACGTGAAAAGCGCTATATCAAATGCAAGGATTATTATTATTATTATGTGAAGGTGTGTCTTGCTGAAATATATGCAAACGCCGAGAGGGTTAAGTCAGTGTTTAACCTCCGAGCAATGAGAGGAATGTGCCCATCGCCCCACCCAGTGAGAGAAGCTGACACTCTACACTGAGCTTATTCTTGTTATCTCTCTCTGTGGATCTTTCTCTCGCTCTCTCTCTCCCGCCTCTCTCTCCTCCCTTTTTCTCCACCTTTCACCGGGTGTCTCCCCCCTCTCCTCCCACGCTCTCTGGAATTAGGTAAGCAGGATTAGGTAATTAGGGAGAGAGTACACATTCCATTCCAATAAATATCTCTGCAATTTCAGGTGGGATGCATGGAATACTCAGTTTGGTTTGGATATTCATGGTGATGGGTTTCCGCATGTGTCATGGCTGACCCCCCCAAATCTATCGTTAACTCCCTCCCTTTTTCTCACTTTCTCTCTCACTCCACCTCTCTCTTCCCCCCCCCACTCTCTGCCTCCCTTTTCTCACACCTTCTCCAATTTCCTTTTCTCTTCCACTCTCTCTCTCTCTATTCCTGTCTCTCTCTCCCCCCTTTCTCTCGCTCCCAATTTCCTCCGCTCTCTCTCTCTCTCTCTCTCTCTCTTTCCCCCTCTCTCCCCCTCTGTGTGTCTCCCCACCTCGCCCTCTCTTGTTACACAATGAATGACTACACCATTACATTGGCTTGTTCTCTCGGAGCTGACAGAAACTCTGTCAATCATTATCGTCATCACAATTTCCCCACATGATACAACATTTCTCCTGTTATAACCGCTCCGCGAAAGTCTCAGACAATCGGAACGGACTGGTTCCTGAGTATGACAGTGACACACTTCAAAGGATATAATGTAAAGCGAGTTTTTTTTGGGTTGTTAAATGTGGCAACTAATTTTGCACACAGCAGTGTCCCATATACAGCTATGAAGTGAGGGACCAATTTTATTTGGGGGAATGCTAGCCAGGAAACCGCGGGATCTTTAAAGTCCACTTGAACAAGCAGATGGAACCTCGATTTAAC
Organism: Callorhinchus milii; assembly: GCF_018977255.1. Classification (NCBI taxonomy): domain Eukaryota; kingdom Metazoa; phylum Chordata; class Chondrichthyes; order Chimaeriformes; family Callorhinchidae; genus Callorhinchus; species Callorhinchus milii. Next base: position 121,098,560 of record NW_024704743.1, on the reverse strand, counting down.
GTCTCATCCAGAGGACAGCACTTCTGACAAAAAGTTCTCCCCGGTAATGCAATGGAGCATCAATCTAGACTGTGAGCTCAATGCTCATAGTTGTATCTGTGCATAGGATCTTATAAGGTGTGCATATTTGTTGCTGGGTTGACCTGTAAACACACAATGATGAACATTTGTGGGACACTGCTGTAGGAAATTGGCTGCCATGTTTCACCCACAAAGTATACAGTCAATCCACTTTGCAGAATATTCTGTGAAATCTTTGAGACGTCTCTACAACGTGTTAAGGCAGTATATCAAATGCAAGGATTATTATTATTACCAGTGGTCTGTGGTAGGACCACTGCTTTTCTCCATTTATATAAATGATCTGGATAAGGGGCATCATTTCTAAGTTTGCAAATGACACAAAAATAGGGGGTGTAGCTAACAATGAATAAGACTGTAAGCAACTTCAGAGAAATATACACAGATTAGTTGATTGGGCAGAGAAATGGCAAATGAAATTTAATGCAGACAAATATGAGGTTGTCACATTTGTGAGAACAAATATATGTTGGGTGGCAAAATATTAAAAGGAATGGAAGAACAGAGGGACTTGGGTGGGTTAAGGTACATAAGTTACAATGTGGAGGCCTGTAGCTCAGTACTTAGAGCACTCGCCTCGCAAGCAAGAGGGCTGAGCTGGGCAGCAGCTAATTGCGCACAGCAACGTCCCACAAACAGTCGTGGATTGAAAATGATCAATTTATTATTGTTTTGGAGGGATTATTATTAGGCGTGTGGAGTATGGAAACCTGCCCAAGGTTTCACCCTGCCGGGAATCGAACCCGGGTGTCTTGCTTGCAAGACGAGTGCTCTAACCACTGAGCTACAGGACTCCATACGAGGAGGTTAGGAAAAATGTTTTCATGCACAGAGTAGTTAGGATAAGGAATGCTCAACCGGGAGCGGTGGTTGCATATTAGCGTTCTAAACTGAACTAGATAAATACTTAAAAAGGAGTCTTGGAGTCCTGTAGCTTACTGGTTAGAGCACTCGCATCGCAAATGAGAGAACCTGGGTTCAATTTCTGGGCGGGGCAAAGCATAGGTGCTTCACAACGTGAAAGGTACTATACAAATATAATTTTGTATCGTATTAGGCAAGGCTTGTTATTCCATATGCCTCTGTTTACCGAGCAGTAAATAGGAACCTGGTCATTAGTCAATTGGCAAATCACTTTCAAGGAGTAATAATCCCTTCAAAAAAAGAATAATAATTTGGTCACTTAATCCACAAATGTTTGTGGGGCATTGCTGTGATCAATTAGCTGCTGCATTTCGCCTATAAAATATACAGTCAATTCACTTTACAGTATATTCTGTGAAGCACTTTGAGATGTCTCAATGGGGTGAAAAGGCGCTATATCAAATACAAGGATTATTATTATTACGGCTACAGGAATATGAGGAACGGGGCAGGTAAACGAAAGGATTGGTGTTTACAAGAGCCAGCACAGACACAATGGTGAATGGCCTTCTTCCGTGTGTAAATTTCTATGGTTCAATGTGATCTTTAGTGTGATGAGGGCTGTATGGATGTTCTGACTCAATGTGTAGGCATGTGGCGCTGTGCTGTTTTGAGGATCGCTAGTGGCAGGAACCGGTACTTGCAGCCGTCCTTTTTGGCAAGACTTCCTGAATGCAATCTCTCACTGTCTTAATAATAACAACAATGCATGTGTATAGCACCTTTCACGTCGGGCTTTGAGGAGGTCCCAAGATGCTGGACAATCAGTGTTCGTACTTGGGGTCGGCACTGGGGAGGGTGGAGGACGTGGGGGGGGGGGGGTAGGTGGAGGAGGATGATCGAAGGCACGGGCGAAAAGGAGGGTCTTGAGACGGGTCCCGAAGTAGGCAAGGGAGGGGTTGAGGTGGAGGAACTCCAGGATGGAGTTCCAGAGGGTGGGGCCAGAGTGGCTGAAGGCCCATCTGCCAATGGTGGGGGACGTGAAGCAGGCCAGAGCCCACTGAGCGGAGGGAGTGAGTGGCAGGTTGGTAAGGGGTTAAGAGGTGGCAGAGGTAGGGGGGAGCAAGGTGATGGAGGGCTTTGAAAGTGAGGACCAGGATTTTGAACTGTATCCTCTGTGTGATGAAAAGCCAATGGAGTTGGGCGAGGATGGGGGTGATGGGGTCGCAGAACCTGGTGCAGGAGAGGGCACAGGCTGCAGAGTTCTGGATGATCTGCAGCCTATGAAGGGAGGAGTTGGGGAGGCCGACAAGCAGGGAGTTTGCATAGTCGAGCCTGGATATTATGAATGTGTATATGAGGGTTTGGTGGCCTGCTTTGTGAGATATTGGTGGAGTCGGGCGATATTGCCGAGGTGGAGGAAGGCAGAGCGGGTCATGGCACAGATGTGGGGTAGAAAGGATAGTTGAGAGTCAAACAAGACCCCAAGATTCCGGACTGGCTCAGTGAGGTGGTGTGTGCAACCATGGATGGTGATGCTATCAGCGTCTGAGATGAGGAGCCGCTGACGGGAGCCAATCAGGAGAGCCTCGCTCTTTTTGACGTTCAACTGCAGAAAGTTAGCTCTCATCCAGGACTTGATGTCAGACAGACATTGTATCAGGACAGCAGTGGTCCTGGAGTCAAGAGTGGAGGCAGAGAGATACAGTTGGGTGTCATCCGCATACACGTGGAAGTTGACCCCATGTCTGCGGATGATGTCACCAAGAGGGAGCATATATTGAAAAGGAGGAGACCAAGGACAGAGCGCTGAGGAATGCCACACGAGAAGGTGCGGGGGCTAGAGGAGAAACCGTTTGTGGAGATGAAGTGGAGACAGTGTGAGACGTACAATCTGAACCATTCAAGGACACAACCATGAAGTTTGAGGTGAGAGGATTGGCAGTGGAGGAGGATAGAGTGATCAACGGTATTAAAGGTAGCAGAGAGGTCAAGGAGGACGAGGAGGCAGAGGGAGCCCTGGTCGCAGATGGACCAAATGTCATTTGTCACTTGGACCAAAGCTGTTTCTGTGCTGTGGGCGGCACGGAGACACGAAGGGAGGGGTTCGTGAAGGGAGTGGCGGGAGAGGAAGGAGTGAAGCTGGGAAGCAACAAATTGTTCCAGAACATTAATGTTTAATAATAATGCTTACATTTGATACAACGCCTCATCACGACATCAAAGGTGCACCACTTTGTTGTTGTTTGTGCAATATTGCTGTGTGCAAAGACAACAAATTGCACTTATACAGTACCTTTCAAGGCGGGAGGACATCCCAGACAATGAGGGGTGGGAAATGAGGGGTTTGCACCAGAGCTGCAAATTGGGATCAAAGAGGACAAGGTGGGTGGAGGAGGGAAGATGACCGAAGGCGCGGTCGAAAAGGAAGGTCTTGAGACTTGTCTTGAAGGAGGCAAGGGAGGGGACAAGGTGGAGGGGTTCTGGGATGGAGTTCCAGAGGGGCAAAGAGGCCGAAGGCCTGACTGCCAATGGTGGACAGGCAGGGCGGCGGAGTGGAGGGAGTGGACAGGTTGGTGAAGTTTCAATAGGTTGCAGAGGTAGGGAGGAGCAGGACCATGGAGGGCTTTAAAGGTGAACAGCAATGAGACTGCTCAGACCTTAGAGGCAGTGCAGAGAGCAACGAGGATCATCCCCAGTGTTAGAGGAATTTCTGGGTCTCCAGTGTTTGACACCTGGTTACTGCTGGCCCCCACTTGGAGCTATAATATAATAATCCTTGCATTTGATACAGCGCCTTATCACGTCATTGAGACGTCTCAAAGGGCTTCACAGAATATACTGTAAAGAGAATTGATTGTATATTTTGTGGGCGAAACGCGGCAGCCAATTGCGCACAGTAGTGTCCCACAAACAGTCGTGGATTGAGTGACCAATTTTTTTATTAAGGAATTATTACTCCCGGAAAAACGATCCACCAATTGACTAACAACCGGGTTCCTAATTGCTGCTCGGTAACCAGAGCCGTGCAGAGTAAGGAAACTTGCTCAAGGTTTCGCTTGCAAGGCGAGTGCTCTAACCACTGAGCTACAGGACTCCATATGGAGTTGTCCCCCACACGGAGCTGGTCTCTCTCTAACTGTATGCGATCTCTTTCCCCAGAGTTCTCTCCACAGGACTTGGCAGCACAAACCATCCAGTGTGCTTACCGCCAGCACCTGGCGCGTGTGGAGCACAACAAGCGGGTGAGAGAGAAGCAGGATTATGAGGAAGCCATGGATCGACTTCAACGTGAGGTGAATATCAGCAAACTGGGGCACAAGGACAGACCAGCACAGACACGATGGGGAAAGAGCTGAGCTCCGGCCTGCTTCACATCGCCCACCCTGGTTGCCCTATCTTCCATGGCCTTGCTCCTCCCTACTCTGTGACCTGCTAACCCCATATTGACCTGTCCTCACCCTCCTACCCCTATCCTCCCTGTCCTCCACCCCTCCTGATCCCAACCCCCAGCTCGGGTCCAAATCCCTGACTGTCCAGCGCCTTGGGACATCCACTCAACGTGAAAGACGCTGTACAAATGTAATATGTTGTTGATATTGTGTTGCTCAGGCCTTTGTGGCTATGGTGAAGAGGGAGCAGGAGATCGCTGAGAGGGAACGGCAGAAGGAGGAGATGGAGAGGCAAAGGAAACGGGAGGAGCAAGAGTGCAAAACCCGGATGCTGGAGGGTGCCTTTGAGGGGGATCTGGATGAAATACTGGCCGTGTTAAAGGAGGTTTGTGTACAATTATATTTTGGGGGGGTCGGCCGGGTGTCTGACACATGCGGAAACCCATCACCACACTTAAGAGTATCTAAACCAAGCTGAGAATTCCCTGCCTCCCACCTACACATGGAAAGCCCAGAGACAGACTGTTGGAATGGAATGCGCTCTCTCTCTCCCTGGAGGAACGCATAATGTTTACCTAATTCCGAAGAGTATTAGGCGCAGGTTGGCAAGAGCCAAGGCTTGGGGATCCCAGGGTGTGCGTTGGGGTAACTGCTGGAATCTAACCAGCTAAAACCGCACATTGATATCACTGTCTGGCAAGTTTTCCCGCTGCTTGTCCAGCTAGGACCATCCTACCCATTAGAGCTTTGGCTTGCAGGGATCGCATTCACACAGTGATATGGTAAGGCGCTATATCAAATGCAAGAATTGTTATTATTATAAATTGTCAGGAATTCCCTGCGAAGCGCTTTGACAATGAAAGTACAACAAGCGGTTATTGATCAGATCCTGATCATTGTGATGTTCCGCAGGTTGCTGACAGGGACAGCAAAGACCGGGTGCCTTTTGACGAGATTGGGAGGGTTGTTCGGCAGCGACACGAGATGGGAATGGTAGAGTGCACGGACGCCCACGGAAACACACCGCTCTCGGAGGCTGCTGGTGGGGGGCACCCGCCCCTCATACGCTTCCTGATCGAGAAAGGGGCAAACCCAAACTCCAAGGTACGGGCAGGTCGGACAAGGGTCTACACATCACCACAGAGGCAGAAGGTCACTCAGCCCGGCCAGTCCGTACCTGAACCCTGTGTCTGTCACTGACCCCCTGTGTGTGTGCTCTTGTGCCCTCTGGTGGTCATGCTTTCAGCCACTGCGACCCGAAACTCGAACACTCTTCCTCTATCCCTCCGCCTTGACCCCTCCTGCCCCATCTTCAGGTCGCGACTGAAGACCTTCCTCTTCAACCGTGTTTACAGTCACCTCCTCCCTGACGGCGTTGGGCTCTGCCACTGTTAAGCCCTCTGGGATGATAACCTGCGTGAGGAGCCCTATATACATGCAAGTTGTTGTTGTCACTGACGCCTTTTGTGTGTGTTGTTTGTAGGGAGGGTATGGGAGGACACCTCTGTACCGAGCTGCTTTCAGTGGACACCTGGCCGCTGTGGAAATTCTGCTTCAATTGGGAGCTGACCCTCGTATCTACGCCGATGATGGGAACAGACCTGAGGAGGTACTTCCCCCACACACCCCCTCACCCTACTCCTCACTCCCCACTCACTCTCCCCCTCCCCCTTGCTCTCTCCCACTCACTCTCCCCTACTCATACTCACTCTCCTCTACTTACCCTCATTCTCCCCCACAGGTAGAGAGCACAGACAGTGTATGTATGTGTTACACAGGTGTGGGCACAGACAGAATAACCAGTTTGTGTGTATATGTGTATGTGTTGTGACAGTGTGACCAGTGTGTGTGTGTGTTACAGGTGGGGAGCACAGACAGTGTGATCAATGTGCTGCAGGGCTGGGATCTCACCACCACGGACACCATGTTGCATAAGATGGAGGCAGTGAAAGAGAAAAGGCTACAGATGGAGCAACAACAGAGACAGAAAGAGGCTGCAAAGTAAGTCCGACAGAGGGTCCAGCTCCTGATACTGCTCTTGGTTCAGTCCCTACCAATTGCTCCACCGTTCCCCCCCCCCCCCCTCGCGCCCCACCGACATACTTTTATATTTTCTCTTTTCAAAAATCTCTTTGAAAATCTGGTCTGGTCGAACATCCCACAACCTGCTAACGCTCTCCAACCGCTCTCGTGACCTCTGTCTCTCGCCGGGTTTCTGGTGATCATCTGAAATTGATTTTCTCTAGCTACCAGCTATCAGACCAGGTGCCAGACATGTGAGACGATGTGTATTTTGTGGGCGAAATGCGGCAGTCAATTGCGCGCAGCAGTGTCCCACACACAGTAGTGGATTGAGCGACCACATTTTTTTGGAAGGGATTATTACCCCCGCAAAGCGATTCACCAATCGACTAACAACTGGGTTCCTACTTACCACTAGGTAAACAGAGGCGTGTGGGGTAAGGAAACCCCATACGCCGGGTTACCGGGAATCAAAGTTGGGTCTTCTCGCTTGCGCGGCGAGCACACTAACCACTATAATACGGTACTCCTCGCGGTATGAAAGGCACTGCATCAGTGCGAGGTTCAAGTCAGCGTGTCTGAGACTCTGTTGCCAGCACTGACCCTTTCCTATAGGAACGTAGGAACGGGAGTAGGCCAGTCAGCCCCTCGAGCCTGTCCTGCCATTATATTAGATCATAACTGATCTGTATCTCCACTCCAATTACCCACCTTTGCCCCATATCCCTTGATACACTGACCTAACAAATATCTTTCCACCTCAGTCTTGAAAATCTGAATGGATCCAGCACCCACAACCTTTTGGGGGAGAGTGTTCCAGATTTCCACAAGCCTCTGTGTGGAAAAAGTGCTTCCTGATTTCACCCCTAAATGGCCTCGCTCTAATTTTACGATGACGTCCCCTTGTTCTGGATTCCCCCACCAGAGGAAATAATTTCTGTAGCTGCCCTATCGAATCCCTTTATCATTTTAGACATATCAATGACTGAGACTCTGTTGCCAGCAATGGCCCCTCCTCACTGAGTCTCTGTCCCCCTCCGCAGGCTTCAGGACCAGGTGTCGGAGCTGACAAAGGAAGCTGTCCGGTCCCAGAAGGAGGTAATTCAGTGGAGGGCAAGGCGGGGGGATCGAGGGAGAGTGTTCCAGAGTTTCAGGGCAAATAGGCTGAAAGTGAGGCCACCGACAGTGGAACGATGGACACGAGGGACAAGTGGGAGGTTGGAGCCAAAAGAGAATGCCCACAAAGCACGAGACCCGATGGGTTAATGTGTGGGAACACAATCTATCAAATCCCTGCCGGTGGAGGTGTGGGGGAGGGGGTGGCTTTTGCAGGGATCTTCACAAATCATCCCACGTGATTTAAGTTTCTTTGTACCAAATTTATCATGAACGTAAAGGCTTTTTATCGTGAAGACAGTGTCCCTTTAAAAGATAAATTACGCCCTCTATCTGTCGTGAGTATCTGCCTGTTCAATCATCCAGTACCCCTCACTCCTGGTGTGATCTGAGAGTCGAGAGCTCCTCCAGTGGAGGAGCGAGCACCGGCACAGACTCAATGAGGAAAGAGCAGGGAATGGGATGAGAGGAGAGCTCCAGTGGGGGAGCCAGCACCTGTTAATCTTGTATTAGCCCCTGTGTAGTGTTATCACAATACTCCACACATTTTAACAGGAAACCCGTTTTCCATTCCTCAGATGCATAAGGCTTACGCAGAGTTAAATAAACGCATGAACGAGCACGACAAGTGTGAGCGGGACAATATGGGGAAAACAGCGATCACCTTGCAGGTAATTACTGAGCACGCTCAGCGAGTTAGCGCTCACATCAACCACAAGTCACAATGTCAATGGTCTGTACATTAGTGGTTAGCGCTCTCGCCTAGCAAGCGAGAGAACCCAGGTTCGATTCCCAGCAGAGCGAAACCTTGGACAAGTTTCCTTACTCCACACGCCTGTTTACCTAGTAGAAACCTGGTTGTTAGTCAATTGGCAGATTACTTTCTAATGGGGTAAAATAGCTCCAAAAAACAATAATTTGGTCACTCAATCCACGACTGTTTATGAGCCACTGCTAGGGCTGCTACCTTTCACCCACAAAATACACAGTCAATCCACTTTACAGTAAATTCTGTGAAGCGCTTTGAGACGTCTCAATGAAGGTGCTATATCAAATGCAAGGATTATTATTCCATCGATCACAGTCACCACACTCAGTGGTGAGCTAGCATCAGCAGTTCACCTCGCTCGTGTTATACATGACGTGTTTCTGGGGATGGAGTAACTGAGATCCATGTTTGCCTTTCAGGCTATCCATGATGCGGAAGCGGTATTGGAGGTGGCGAGGGCAACTGCCACAACAACACAGGAAAAACTCTCAGTGGCTAAGATGGAGCTGAGAGAGAAACAGCAGGAAGGTGATGCTCTACAGACCCCAGAACTGCTGTGTTACAAGCCATGTTGGACCCATCCTGACAGCAGCTCAGCTTAGTGCATGCTCCCAGTCCATCCTCTGTAGACTTTCTATAATAATCCTTGCATTTGATACAGCGCCTTACCATGTCGTTGAGACATCTCAAAGCGCTTCACAGAATTTAATGTAAAGTGGATTGACTGTGTATTTTGTGGGCGAAACATGGCAGCCAATTGAGCACAACAGTGTCCCACACACAGTCGTGGATTGAGTGACCACATTTTTTGGGAGGGCGGATCGTTCCCCAGCTATCCTTCAAATCCATTCCACCTCTCTCCACCTCTTCGACATTGCGCTCCTCCACCACTGCCTCTCACCGGAAGCCGCCGAGACCCTGATCCACGCTTTCATCATGTCCCGGCTTGACTACGCCAACTGCCTGCTCACTGGACTTCCCAACTCTTCCCTCCACAAGCTGCAGATTATTCAAAACTCTGCAGCTTGTGTCCTCTCCCACCCCCGTTCTTGCCTGACTTCGCTGGCTCCCCATCCCTCAGAGAATTGAAGACAAAACCCTCGTTGTCACCTTCAAAGCCCTCTACTGTCTTGCTCCCCCCCTACCTCTCTGACCTCCTAACCCCATATCAGCCTGTCCGTTCCCTCCACTTGATGGACACCAGCCTGCTTCAGGTACCCTGCACTTCCCGCCCCACCATTTGAGGTTGGGCATTCAGCATCTCTGCCCCCACACTCTGGAACTCTAACCCGCAATCCCGCCACCTCACCCACTCTCTTGCCTCCTTCAAGGCCCATCTATAGACCTTCCTCTTCAACCGTGCCTTCGGCCACCCTCACACCCCCCTGCCGTCCACCCATCCTGACCCCAACTCTCAGCTCGGGTCCAAAAAACCCTGACTGTCCAGCGTCCTGGGATGTCTTTCCGACACGAAGGGGACAATACAAGTCTAATTTGTTGTCGTTGTCTCAAAGCACTTCACAGAATATACTGTCATTTCAGTTTACGGTGTATGCTGTAAAGCGCTTCAGGACACCTCAGTGATGACATAAGGCGCTATATCAATTGCAAGGATTATTATTATTGTTATTGGGTGTCAGTGTGATTGAGCTGGGGTTTGGTTGATTGAGACTGGTCTGTTCCCATATTCCATCAATTTCCATCCTAGATTCCTCCTCCTTGCCAATGAAAGGGATAAACTGCAACATACGAGAACTGGATGACGTGCTCCTCAAGGACGTAGGGAACAAGATCCGGAATGATGGCAGGTGTGTTTCACCATCATTCTCCATCAAACCAGGTGTGTTTGACCAGAGCTGGACACAGTACTTCAGGGTACGTTCCGCTCCCTCTGCTCAGCAGGCTCCAATCTGCTCCATGTCCAATAATAATCCCTCCAAAACCAAAAACAATAAGAAATTGGTCATTTTCAATCTACGACTGTTTGTGGGACATTGCTGTGCGCAATTGGCTGCCGCGTTCGCCCACAAATATACAGTCAATTCACTTTACAGTATATTCTGTGAAGCGCTTTGGGACGTCCTCCTGACGTGAAAAGCGCTATATCAAATGCAAGGATTATTATTATTATTATTATTATGTCCGTACCCCCAGCCCGCCCCAACATCAGCAATCAGGCCTTCATTCTCTTCATCCCACAGTCTCTTCACCTCGCTTCCTCCCTTGCCTCCTTCAAGACCCATCTCAAGACCCTCCTCTTCGACCGCGCCCTCCTACCCCTATCTTCCCTGCCCTACATCCCTCCTGATCCCAACCCCCAGCTCAGGTGGAAATCCCTGACTGTCCAGCGCTTTGGGACATTCTCCCAACATGAAAGGCGCTGTACAAATGTAATTTGTTGTTGTTGTTGGTTACCTTGTTATCGATCTATGAATCCCTGTGTTTAATGACTTGCAGGTGGCCTCTTATCATTGACCCGTCCGGTCAGGCTGCTGTGTTCCTGCGTTACCTGGACACCAACTATGTCAATGCTCTAAACCCCAATCAAATGCAGCCGTCCGTCCTCCGCATCAACCTCCTCGGGGCCATCAGGTACCCTCTGATCTGGGGTGAGAGGTGGTGGAAGGGAGATCTCATCACCAGGGTCAGCACAGCACTGATCAAGGTGATCGAGAGGAGAGGGAGTGGAGCGAGCCTAATAACTGCTCCACAGGGCCTGGGTAGTGGGAACACTGTATGTGGAGGGATGGAGGCCAGGTTAGGAGAACAGATGGGGGATGGATGAATACTTCGGAGCTTTGCTTTATTGAGTCCTGTAGTGTAGAGGTCAGCATGCTCACCTCACAAGCAAGAGGACCCGGGTTTGAATCCCGGGCTGGGCAAAACCTTAGGCAAGTTTCCTTATTCCACACACCTCTGTTTCCTGGCAATAGGTAGGAACCTGTTTGTTAGTCGATTGGCAGATCACATTTCTGGGGGTAATAATTCCTTCAAAAAAGTAATAATAAAATTGGTCACTCAATCCACAACTGTTTGTGGGACACTGCTGTGTACAATTGGCTGCCGAGTTTCGCACAGAATAAATACACAGTCAATTCACTTTACAACGTATCCCGTGAAGTGCTTTGAGACTTTTCAACGACATGATAAGGCATCGCATCAAATGCCAAGATTATTATTTATTATTGTTATTATGTTGGGAATCTTTATAATACATTCCTCCAGGAAATAGAGAGTGGGAAACCTTGGAATGAGTCGGGGGAGTTCAGGGATGGATGGGTGGTGGGGAGGGGGGAGGAAAGGTGAGAAGAGGGTAAAGTTCCAGGGGAGGGTGAGGGCAACCCAGGGGGGCATGTGGGAATGGCTGTTTCTGGATCTGTACTCTCGTATGTTGTGGCAAGGATTCAGTGAAGGAAGGCTGAGTGAAATAGTCCAGGCAGGTGGGCGGGCAGATAGGTGGTGCGGAGAATAACTGAACGTCTGTCTCTGTTTGAGGTTTGGGAAGATGCTGGTGATTGATATGATGGAGGTGAACCTGATGGAAGTGGTGACCAGGATGATGGAGCAGATACAGACTGCACTGATGGACGAACTCCTCAATAAACAACTGCTCCAGAATGACCGGTAGGATTTTACACAACAACAACTTACATTTATATAGCACCCCTCACGCAGGGTAGTGTCCCAGAGAGCTTGATCGTGGCGGAGCACGATGCCGAGCCGGGGGGAGGGGGAGGTGACTGTAAGCACTGTCAAAGAGGAAGATCTTCAGGCGCAACCTGAAGATGGGGAAGGAGAGGGGGGCACGACCGAGGGATTGAGGGAGAGTGTTCCAGAGTTTCGAGGCGTAGGGCTGAAAGCGCGGCTGCTGATGGTAGAGTGGAGGGCATGAGGAATAAGCACGAGGCCGGAGCCGAAAGGGAATGCTCAAACCAACTCCAGATGTGTCCTGGCCATAAATGGACAGATTACTCCAGCTGAGGCCTGTCCAGAGCACTGTGAAGATAGAACATGACCCCTGTGGGTCTGAACTCAATAATATAATGTGTCAGCTTGGCTTGGATGGTAGCGTCAGAAGCTCGTGAGTCCAAGCCCCACATTGAGGCTTTGAATTCATAATCTAAACTGACACACCAGTGCAGGGCTGGGCTGGGGGAGCACTGAATTGTCAGAGGTGCCGTACTTCAGATGAGACATTAAACAGAGGTCCTGCCTGTACCAGTTCAGGTGGACATTAAAGATCCCATGGCACCATTGGAAAGAGAAGGGAGGTTTTCTCTCCTGGTATCCTGGCCAACAATCTCCCAGATAAAATTGATTATTCACTTTGTGGCTCTTGGTAGGACATCACTGCTGTGTTCACCTACAAATACAGTCACTACATTTCACAGCAAAATTCCGTGCAGTGCATTGCAACATCCTGACAACGTGACAATGCATTATATCAAATGCAAAGATTATTAATGATTATTAATTGTGAATAATGAAGGTGGAGTCCTGTAGAGTATTGGTTAGAGTGCTCACCTCGCAAGCGAGAGGACCCGGGTTTGATTCCCAGGCGGGGCGAAACCTTAGGCAAGTTTCCTTACTCCACACACCTCTGTTTACTGAGCAGTAAGTGGGAACCCGGTTGTTGAGTCGCTTTCCAGAGGTAATAATCCCTTCAAAAAACTATTTGGGTACTCAATTCGCGATTTGAGTGTTTGTGGGACACTGCTGTGCGCAATTGGCTTCTGTGTTTCGCCCACAAAATATGCAGTCAATTCACTTTAAGGGTATACTCTGCGAAGCACTTTGAGACATCTCAACGACGTGATAAGACATTATATCAAATGCAAGGATTATCATTATTACTATAGCCCAGGGTACTGTTTGCATTGTGTATTGCTGCTCTCACTGGTTTCAGTGCTTGTTTGCCGTTGTCCGTTCTCCCTGTGTGCAGGTTCTCTAATAACTATTGTCCCATTTCTGGATCCTTTGGTCCTAGCTACCTGTCGCTGATCCGAGCTGGAGACGGCCCGGAATATTCTCCCATGGAGTTCTCACCCGTGCGAGCCGAAAAATTCAAATTCTTACTCATAACGAAAGTACAGAATCTTCCGGATGAAATGCTCAGCACTTTCTACCCCATTCACATCGTCATTAACAACTCAGGGAGATAGATAGCATGCAGACATAGGCGAGAATGAAGAGGATGAAGAAGATTTTTTTTTACACACGTTTACACTACATTATTTTTGTCCTGAATCCATTGATTAGACAATTGAACAGAAGAAATTGTTGACGTGAGGACAGAAAGGAACATTTAAAGATAGGAGTGATCGAGGCGTCTCTTAAAGTAGCTGTGATTTTACAAACTCAATTAAAATGAGTTGGATTTACAGAATAAGTTGCGTTACATTTGGTTTTTACAACATGCTGTCGGCCACTCTGAGTTCACAGCCTCTTCAATACCTTCTAATCTTCTTTTGAAAGCAAATTAGATAGATTTTTGGGGGAAATATTATCGTGGGAAACAGTATATAGTTTGGGACATGACGTGGTGGTGGAAGGCGAACTGGGTGGACCTTGGTCTTCTTTCATCATGCAAATTCTTATGTCCTTATGTACCTATTCCTACTCTTGCCGCACTTTACTGTCACTGCCCTGCCCTCCCTCTCCGATCTCAGAGTGAAGTGTTCCCCATCACCTGAGGAATCCACGTGGCCAGATCCACAGCTATTAGTCCCTGCCCCATATCACAGATCACCATTCCCTGCCTACCTAATTCTGGAGAATATTAGGCACAAGTTGGCAAAAGCCAAAGCTTGGGGACCCCAGAATGTGCACTGGGTAACTGCTGGAAGCTCACCAGCTAAATCTGCATAGCCTGCCATTGATATCATTCTCTGGCAAGCTTTCCCCCTGCTTGTCCAGCTTGAGCAGGTGCTCTTGGTGATGGGGAACCAATGGAGCCAATGGAGATGGGCGAGGATCGGGGTGATAGTGTCGGGAGCCAGGTGCGAGAGAGGACATGGGCTGCAGACTTCTGATTCATCTGCAGCCTGTGGAGGGAGGCGTTGGGGAGGCCAAAAAGCAAGGAGTTTGTGTAGTTGAGCCTGGATGTGATCAAAGCGTGAATAAGGATCTCGGTGGCCTTCGGTGAGAGACTGTGGTGGAGCCGAGCAATGATGCGGAAGTGGGGAAAGTGGGGGAATGAAGGACAGTTGAAGGTCGAACGGGACGGCAAGTTTCCGTATTGGCTCCATGAGGTGTCGTGCGCGTCCATGGAGCGTGATGCTGCCAGTGCCCGAGGTATGGAGCCAACCAGGAGGGCCTCGGTCTTATTGACATTGAGGATGTTTGCTCTCATCCAGGACTTGATGTTCGGCAGGCAGTCTGTGAGGACAGTAGTTGTCCTGGAGTCGAAGATGGAGGCGGAGAGGTAGAGTAGTGTCATCCACATACGTGTGGAAGTTGACCAAATACCTACGGATCATGTCAGGATCTGTGTTCCAAGAGGGAGCATGTAAATGTTGAAAAGGAGGGGACCAAGGACAGAGCCCTGAGCAGCAGCTACTTACCTGTCTGCAAACCGATCAAAGTGGATTCCAAGTA